>NW_010259550.1:0-15618 GCF_000690775.1 Eurypyga helias
GGTGGGGAGGGTTGTGAGTTTTTTTAACCTCAGACACTCTCTAATTAAATGAATACAGCTTTCACAAACAGGAATAACCTATCAAATAATCGAGAAGATGAACTGGTACTGGCTTTGGTATTAGCATCTCTCATTTATATTAATTCCATTTCCAGACTACTGAACAAACAATAATAATAATGATGTCTTGGAAAGCTCTAAGATAGATTGGGTACGAGTCCAGCCAGCCCACTGGGAGGTCACAGATTCACAGAATGGAAGGGACCTCTAGAGATCATCTAGTCCAACCCACCTGCCAGAGCAGGATCACTTAAGAGTAGATCACAGAGGAACAAGGTCATCCTAGTAATTACTCTGCTTCCTAGTACTGAGAAGTATCAGAGCACAACTTCATTTCATAGGCCAAGTCCAAAACTGGGAATCATGAACACCTACCGTAAGGCCCACTGCTTTTTCCCTGGAGCTCATGAGATTCTGCAGCATACTAGTGGGTCAGACCTAATCCATCGCTCTCATCTCTGCTTTTGGGGCAAATCACTTTCCCATTCATGTCTTAGCAGTCAAAACTCACAAGTGGATAGTGTTGTAAATGAATCCAACGGAGGCTTAAGCTTTAGAGAGTTGCAAAGTTTGCAAGGATGAAACGGTAGCTCCCACACTGCACATATAACCTCCAAACTACTGGAGTTGTCATTCATCTAGTAGCATCTAAGAATAAAAAATTATCATGATGAAAAGCCGCTGTGTTTGCATTCCTGTGCCTCTGGATTCAACCAGTTTATAGAGTGGTTCAAGCTGATCAGAAGTTTTAAATGTTATTTTTGTGGTAGCCAATAAAAAGCAGGAGTTCATTCTCAGCAGGCTATTAGTTTTATAATTATTATTAATACTAGTTGCTTTATTATGTAGCACTAGTAAAGTAAACTCAAGCTTTTTCAGCACATTTTAGCTTTAATGAAGCAATTACTTGAGTCAAAATCATTTATCAAATTGAGCAACTCCTAGCAAGAATTATATTTCTGACTTCAAGTCTTTGTTTTTCAAACAGTAAGGCATAACTTCTTGAAGAATTAGTAATCAATGTGTCACTCCTGTAAGTAATTATTTTACTTGAAACAAGTAATAAATCTGTGTTCCCATTTGAAGGCACATGTAATTGTAATGTATTGTTAATTCTGCAGTCTTTTATACAGAATGAATATTCAACTTTAATAATCATGGGAAACTATCAAACTATCTCTAGTGTATGTTCTCTGTAGAAAAAAGAATGATAAAAGAGTTAGCATACTGAGTATCTTTTTGAGTTTCAAACTTCAGAGAAAAACACAATCATTGAAATGTATTCTGTGTGTGGTGTTTGTGTGCATACTCAGCATATGCTGAGGTTTTGTTGTTGTTGTTTTGAAAGATAACTACAGGCCTAGAAGAATTTGAAATCAGATATGCTTCTTTCTTTATGCTTGTGTCTTCAATTGTGTTTGCTGTCAGACTAGGAGCACGGCACAAGGCTCTTCTCTGCCTCAGTTTCATCCCCGTTTAAGTGAAGAAAACTAAATCCATCTTAGGGGCAGAGAACATTGTCGTCATGAGTTATTGTTTGTTAAGCACTTTAAGATCAGTAATAGAAGTTCTTAGTGACGCGCAGAGCATTACTTGCTTTTAAAAGATAATAAATAAAATTAAATATAATAAAACTTTCCTGCTGCAAGATGTCTTAGGACACATATCACATTAGAGCATAAAGTCACATTTTTAAATGAATGAAACATTTTCACATGAAACAGGTATTTTACACTGTGCATGAACACTATACCACAGTACTGGGACACGAATTCCAACCTTGGAGGTGTTCAAGAGTTGATGGATGTGGCCCTGAGTCACCTGATAGGAGTAGACTGGCTTTGAAAAGGCAATTGGTGTACCTCCCAGTTATGGCACATTGTAAGAGCCTTCCTGGACTGGCCCAAATATTCCACTCTTCACATGTGTGAACCTTGTATAAACACACAAACGGACGGGACACCAGTGAAACCCTCAGTCTAAACAGCACTTGGCAGCACACAGGATGCAGTCAAGCCTGTGTTTTGAGCCAGCACTGGTCCCAGAGATGATTAGACACATTAGCTCATGACTGTGTGTCTGCAAAGTCTTGTCCCACAGCTGGACTTCATCTGTGTCCTGTGTTAATGCAGCCAGATGGCCTTTCTACCACTACGAGCTCCGGGAACGTGCACAACTGTCCACACCTGACTGCAGCACTGCCCATAATGTCTTCTGTCACTACAGAAAAGCACCATTTATCCCAGCCACCTAAAGTACAGGTGCCACTGCTGCGTCCCTATCATTGCCTCTTGCAGCCCAGTACTTACAGCACCATGCTGGGGCTTTAATTAACTACTGACAGAAGAGAGAACAGCAGCTACTCAGTCATCAGGAACGCCTGCCATCACTCATCACGTACTGCTGCCACAAGTCCAAGATGAGACCAAGTCTCCAAGCTAGACGTTTAGGGTATTGCTCTTATTTTGTCTGTTTGTTTTTGTTTGTTTGAGGTTTAATGCCTATGCGGTTAATTTGAGGGCGATAAATAGCTTTTTGAGAAAACTAATTTGTACACAGCTGCAATTAATCAGAGTGTGGAGAGGAGTGCACCAGAGCTGAACGCCCTGCCGAAACAGATGGCCGTGCCACTGCCGCACACCCCTGCATTCCTACCAAGGTTAAGCCAAATTGCAGAGCCCTGGGAATTGGAGCTCGCACACATGCTGGCTCTCCCCACATCAGGCCTGCTAGGGAAAAGCTTGCATGATTTTCACCTGGAAGCCTCCTGGGGCTGCAGCCATTACTTGAGAAGTTTAATAACTGCTGGCGGGGGGGTGGGGAGGAAAGAAAGAAACAATTCACTGAACCTTTCCAACCGCACAGCTGAATTTAGCATCTAGTTCTGTTCCTGGCTGTCTTCCTTATATTGCCTGATCCTAAAAACTTTCCTGGTATGAGAGCAAAAAAATATCAGCCAGATGGCAGCTGCTGTTTACAACAAAGCAACCTGAGGAGAATCCAGCAGTCTGAGTTGTTTCTATTGGTTTCCATCTGAATGCAGTAACAAGTTAATATTCCCAAAGAAAGAGAAATCTGGGTATACAGAGAGAAGTATAACATTTTCAAGTTTCAGGATTGCAAGGTGGCTCCCCGAAAACCTGGGGGACTGACGTGCAGCAGTACTGAAAGACGTGTCAATTCAAGTGGAAATTGTGAGAGCTGGTGCCAAATAAAACTGCTCTGAAATGAGAGAAAAATTTAATTCCATGGCACCCATCCTGCTCAGGGAATGCAGTAGCTTGTATGATGGTTATTTATTAGGCTATTCACCACGGTCCTCAGGTGCACCCAAGAGTTACCAGGAAGACTTTTAGTGTTAACTTCAAAACTCTTGTCATTTAAGGCAAACAACAGGTGAAATCTGGAAAGAGGGTTATGTTTGAAATCTGAACTTCTTTTTAATACACAGATGCTCTTCTACATAATCACTAAAAGATGACTAATATCCTTTAGGTATTACTGCTAAAGTGAGTCTTAAATGCAAAAGAATGGTGATTGTGCAAATGCCATAGCTATTATGAGTGATTCTTCAAAGGTCAGAGTAAAAGGTCCTCCCACATGTGTCATTATATTACAGATATTAGTCCCAAAGGGACTAGCGTGAGACATACTAAAACCACAAGACCATGTAATGTCTGCTTTAATATTGTTCATTTCAAAACTGCTAGAACCAGTTTTCACAACTTCATTGAGAAACAAAATCATATCCTGGGCTGTATTCAGAGAAGTGTGGCCTGCAGGTCGAGGGAGGGGATTCTCCCCATTTACTCTGCTCTTGTCAGACCCCACCTGCAGTGCTGTGTCCAGCTGTGGAGCCCTCAACGTAAGAAGGGTATAGACTGGTTGGAGCGAGTCCAGAGGAGGCCATAAAGATGCTCAGAGGGCTGGAGCACCTCTGCTATGGGGACAGGCTGAGAGAGTTGGGCTTGTTCAGCCTGGAGAAGAGAAGGCTCCGGGGAGACCTTATAGCACCTTCCAGTACCTGTTAATAGCCCCTTCCAGTACCTGAAGGGGCTACAAGGAAGCTGGGGGAGGGGGGGGCAGGGAGACACACACACACAACTTTTTACAAGGGCCTGTAGTGACAGGACAAGGGGTAACGGGTTTAAATTGAAAGTGGGGAGGTTTAGATGGGATTTCAGGAATATTGGGATATCACCCTTCTTCACAGAGAGGGTGGTGAGGCACTGGAACAGGTTGCCCAGAGAAGCTGTGGATGCCCCATCCCTGGAAGTGTTCAAGGCCAGGCTGGATGAGGCTTTGAGCAACCTGATGCAGTGGAAGGTGTCCCTGCCTATGGCAGAGGGATTGGAACAAGATGATCTTGAAGGTCCCTTCCAACCCAAACCATTCTGTGATTCTAAAAGGCAACACAGAGGACAAGTCCTGACCGTATGGGCTTGCTGCAGCCATGGGAAGAGGATTTCATTTTATGCTCCATTTTGCTTTCCTGTGAAACACACATACCGGCAGTGATGCCTTGAGTAAGGGAAGTGCTTCAGCTAGGGAATAAAAGTAGGTGGCCCAAGGATTTAAAACCTATCAAGGTGCCTTCAGCAAATGCACACCAGATAATCAGTGACAGTTTTCTACTCCTTTCTTCCTTGTTAACTCTTCAATGGCTTCAATAATGTATTACCTTGCAAAGGAGGGATGAGAAAAAGGATACACACAACTGGTTGCTTAAAGATGTAAGCACTGCAGCAGGCACTTGGGGAATTCAAGTAGCAGGGCAGAAAGAGATCTGCATAGATCTTTAAGGAGATTGAACTTGTGAACCTCAGTGTAGAAAGGTTTTTTATGATTCTGCACAAGTTGTGTGTGCTTTTCCTTCTGGCCAGGACCCTGCTCTCCTCAGATGCAAAAAGTAATTACAGTGATGATTCCAATAAACTCAGAGTGTTGTTTCCTTCCTTTACCCAAAGTACATGCAAATGTATTCAACGGGCTATTGTCTTTGGCAGTTGTTGCAGGCAAGCAAAAGGAGTCACTGTTCCGAGATGAATCATAACAGTGGTGATCAAAACAAAGGCAAGGCCCAGAGTATGATGACTGACACTTCTGAAGGCAGAGAGGTGCAGTTCTGGGCTGAGAAACTGAGAGAATTCCATGTGGTCAGTAACAACTGCACATGCAACATCAGCTGAGAAGCCAGAAACCCAAGCGGGAGTTCCCACAACACTTCAGCAATGATAAAAAGCCATGTTATTGCAGACCTTACAGAACAAAGGCACAGTGTCTTCTGTTATTAAACTTTGCCAAAGACAAAGCTATAGATCAAGTGTAATTTAGTTATTTTAGTCAGACACAGAAGCCCAGACTTCTAGTTTCTACTGCTGGCTCTAATATTAGACTTTACCTTATAGGGCCACCACTATCCCAGCATCTGAACACTTTTTATGTTTTATCCTCATAATTGATAGTAAAGACTATTAACCTGACTCTCAGGAGGGGAACAAAGGCACCAAAAGGCTAACTATCTTCCCTAGAATCATACGGGAAATTTGTAACAGGAATAAACTGACCCAATTCTCCCAAGACTCAGGTTTTGAATTTTCTTTTTTGCTCAAATCCACTCAAATGGCCATAACCTCAGTTAACTCCAGATATAATGGTATTTTCATCGAGATGGGTAAGACGACTGTATTTTAAAGCTTTCTGTGTTGCTAGAATGAAAGATATTACAAAAAGTTCAGTGCAGTATAATAATCATTGGCCTCATATCTTGCAGTGGTAAAAAGAAATAACATCACTACAGCGTATTATTCTTGAGATAAAGTGCTCTTATTACTTCCACTATATTTGTATTTCTGCAGTGCTCAACTCTGTAACACTCGGGCTGCTCTCCTGTTTACTCTCCCAGCTCCATGCCAGAGTTAATTGCTTTGTAGTACCTTACAGTGGAAGCTCTGGGTGGGTACCTGTGGCCAGAGAGCAAACTGGCAATAAAACCGGTCTCAAAATTTATTGCTACAATATACTCATTGTCTTCACTCCTACTGTGCTGAACGGGGTGAAGATAAAAAGTGGGGGATATCCTACTGGGAGTTATATATCAGCATTACGAAACAACCTGATCAATCCCTACACAAGCACATCGACGCACGCTGAACAGAACAACAGCCAGAAAGCAGCCTGAGTCATGGCAGTAGGTAAAACCCAACAGCCTAACGGCGGCCGAACAGTTTCCTTACAGCCTGTAACAGGACAGCTGATGCTGAGTTCAACACTGAGCCTGGGATACTCTGTTTTTCTGTGACACTGGTTCTCTCAAGTGAACTAGAAGAAAAAAACCCCTCCGGCTATGCTAGCAGGAGCAGTGTTAATGCCTATCTGAGATGCAGTTTTACAGTAATAGAAGACAATGGCTGCTACCAGCTTTTTAAACAGTTATGGGGAGCTAGCACATGGCAGCCCAGCAGAACGAATTGCCTCATTAAGAGCTATTTCCATTAAAGCAATCATCACCCTCTGCCTGCAATTTACATGAGCTCTTCCTATCCACATTAGAGCTGAAAAGGAAATGGTGTGAAAGGGAAAAGCACTGATATGAAATAAAAGTTGCACAAAAGTCCTAAATCATATTCAAGTGCTTGCTGTTAGATCAGTTAATGAACTCTCACTGCCTGTTGTACAAAGCCCCCTTTATAAGGTTTATGATCTTCCTGCACTCTCCTATAAAAGACAAAGAGGTTGAGGTTTCCTGGAGGTGATCCTTCTGCCTTCACTTGCAGTTCACAGGAAGCTTTTTAAGGGCTGTGCTAACGTGACCTGACTACACTTGTGTGTGTGCATGGGAAACTGCCTTTGCTACGTTTGTTAAGTGCGAGCGTGGGCTCACGCGTGTGTTTCTTGGTGCCTACATCTTGCCGAACGAGATTACTGCTAGTGGGAAGGAGTTGGCTGTACCTGAGAGCACGGATGTGTGTGGGTGAGGAAGGTGACACGTGGGAGGATGTAGTACACAGACATGAGCATGGGTGTTGGTCTGAGAAATAGTTAACAGCAGACAATGACATGATTGGGAACTTTTCTATCACTTTTTGGAGTACATGGGTGTATATTCTCTGGGTGAATGGAATGCATGTGGTCATTTAAAGTGTATTGTAAGGCAGCACATGTGGCTATGTACACTTCCATGAATTTCTTTGGGACCTCTAAGCATGGTTTAACCTTTGCCCTCTCCCCTTACATACCATTAGTGCTGGCCAATATGGGAGGGACCAATGCATCATATGACAAGTTGTTGTTATGCAACTAAGTAGGCCACCCCTCTCTTCCCTTCTTGATCTTTTCACTCATCCAGCATCAGGTTGTTGAAGCAGACAGGAAGCTGATATGAGCCAGACCAGCACCCTATACCTATTATGAATCAGATCAAAAGTAAAGCCTTCAAAGGCATAGGCATGAACTGACTTATGTTTTAAGTGATTTTAATACTATGTCCTTTCTGATCTTGAAAGGAAAGATGACTGTCACTCATACTTTGCTTGCTCTTCCCTCTAGTCCAGAACTTCTGCTTGATCCTTGCAAAGAGAAACCTGTGTAGTGTCTCCTTTCTGTGACTGGTGGTTTGTGGGGCAGGAAAGCAATTCCCACCAGTGTCTGTGCAAATGAAATTCACCTGGCATTTACAAACCAGACAAGAGAAAAAGAGACTGAAGTGAAAAAGAGCCTTTTTCAGCAGGGAACAGAGCACAACAAGGAAATAAAAAGATTAATAAACCTGTCATAGGCTTTTTCTTTATGGAGCGGAGGCACAGTTATTAGGTACCCGCAAAGAAGGCATGCTGGATATATGACTCCTAATACATCGTCCATAATACAGCACTGTGCAGAAAGCATACAACTTTTCAAACAGTTGTCAGACGCAGAAATAAATACAATGTCTTAGTGGAAAAAATGACCAAAAGGATTAGAAGTGAGCATTTGGGTGGCGCAGGTAGGAGCCAGGGAGCTCTCTCTAGCAACATTTTCTCATACTCACTACTTGTCAGAAACAGGAAAATTATTAAGCTTTTATTATTATATTTCTCTTAGTAATTTGGGTGAGTTTTTTACTGCTCATAAAATATGATGGATTGATAGTGCTTACTAGAAAGGAAAGGCTGCAAAGGCAGAGCTCTGCCAAGCATATCTCTATCCACAACTGTGGCACCCTCTTTACTAAAGACAGGTCACACCACCCATTTGAAACCCCTCCTATCCTCAGCTATTTGTGACCTGAAGGCCCTACAATACCACTGCCAATCGTGCTCACTGCTAATGTGTAACTTCCTACCTTTCCCTCTCTTCCTACAGTTCTGACAAAGTCCTGTGATTTTCACCTGTACTTCTCTTCCATTTTCTATGTCTGGGCTCAACTGCGCACACCAACATGCTCTGTAGCATCCCCTCTTATCTCAAAACAAGTAGAATGTCCTAGCCCCTGAGTTACACAATCACTGTAGCATCTCCTAGTTCAATAAAGCTAAATTTTTTGTCAAACACAGGCTCCATCACACTCTTACTCATGTGGCTGGCTGCCTCCTTCCACAGCATCCCAGACTCGGGGAGACAGAACTATCAATGTGTGCTGGTTTCTTCTGGGTACACACAGATTAAAATGATGGGCATCTTAGGAAAGTTCAGGTGAGAAATGGAAGGTGTTTGGTATGTTGTTATAAATGCTGAGAGAGGGATGTTTTAGTCTCTAAAACCGTGCATTAATACTTTCAAATAAGTAACAGCCAAATTTTTAAAGTGTGTAACCTGCTAAAATGCCTTTGTTGTTTTTCTGGATAACATTCAAGTATCATCAGTAAAAGTTTTAAGTAACAGCACTAAATAACATGTAATAATCATTGTCTACGCCGTCATCACACCATTAGACCACACTGTCTCCATGCTAACTAATAAGAATCGATTCTGAAATGAGAAACTTGAAGATCCTTTCTATACTTTGTTCTCCGGTCTGCCATTTGATATACTACAATTCACACAGGAACTACTTCAGGCCTATTGCACATCCTAGCCCAGATTTCTTTATAGGCAGCCTCATTTCAGACCCTGGCCTGAAAAAGATAATACAGTGATCTGCAATGATGGATGACCTCAATAGCAAAATTCCATCTGACCTGCTGCCAGAAGCAAGGAGCATATTACTGACTTGAGATTGGTAAGTTGGTTAGGATCAAGTATCATAAAATCCAAAGCTTTCAAACAAAACTGAACTTGCACCTGAATAGAACTTTTTTCTTTCTGAGATTTAGATAAAACATGTTTCTTTTCCTTATGCATGAAGCAGTGTGTATCACAGCTCCAGCTGAAATGACAAGTGTCCTATCACCACCAAGGTAAAATAGCTGTCAATCCACAGAGATTGTCAACACTTCTTCACTTTCACTGACTTACCTATCTGTCATTCCCTTTCCCTATCCTGATGCCTTCCTCTGATCTTTCTCCTCCCTGACTCCCATTTTCCTCTCCATTCAAACAATCTTTTTCAGTATTACAATAAAACAACAGCACAGAACAATAACCATCTCTATCTTGTATCGTACTAATGTGTTATAAATAAATAAAAAAAAGGAACTTTGTTCTTTCTATACCTTAAAAAGTAAGCAAGAAACTCATCTCTAACCCCAAGCCTGGCAACTGGTGATCCCTAGATATGCAAAAAAAACCCCCAAACAAACAAACCCACCCAAAAAACCCCAAACAAACAACCAGCCCCACCCCCAAAACCCAAAAAACCCCCAAAACCAACCAAAAATCACCCAGAAATGGAGTTGCAGTACTAAAGGATCAAATTACATAAAAATAAAAAATTCTGTTACTTTCTGTCTGTCTTGTAACCAAAACACAAATAAGATGTAAAGACCAGTTTTTACACCAGCCCTTCTCTTTGTCATAGCACTGCTACAGACATTATCAGCCTCTATCTTTGAGCTTCTTTCTTTAGTACTCTGCCATGCTCAGAAATGTATAAAGGTGCAGCTTAGCTTTATGGAAAAGGCCATGGCGCTGAAGCAGTGATTTGTCCTCTCAATAAGGGTGAGTGACATCTTAATTATATTAAGTCCTTCATTCACTCTGCAGTTAAGCTTTATTCACCTCATTTTTTAATGTAACATAAACAAGTTTTATGGGTCATTACTCAGACAGGTGTGCTGCACGCTGCATCTCAGATTTGCAGGCCAGAAAAATTGAAACAGGAATGGCAAAATTACTTGGCTGCAAGCATTCAGGGAATGCTGTGAAATGTTTAATGACATGCAAGTCAGTTCCACATGTTATCTTCCAAAAACTCCTTTGAAGTTGGACCTTACATTACTTTACTCCTCACCCCTTTCCTACCTTTTACACTTTACTGAAAACACCATCTTTCAGATATCAAATAGGCATCAAACAATACATTGCTCTCCTAACTTCATAAACTCAATGCTGCAAAAACAAAACATTGACTTCCCAAATAATTTAAAATCTAATCTTGTTAATTTGCACCCTTTATAATACAACACAATCGGCTGTTCACACCTGATGGGTAGTGCTTAGGGAAGACAGTCTTCTCAGCAGAGTGATGGCTAGACCACTTCCTTGCTACTGTATAATTACATTCAGAAATAATATTTCTTGGGCTAATTCTAACCTCAGAGAGTGGAAATGAATGTACGTTTGCAACTCCATTAAAATGGTCTGAGAACTTATGTTCTTTTATCTTCTAGGTACTGCCAATAAGTACTATCAGTACCCACAATTTCTAGGGTTTCAATTCAAAATAAAAGCAGTTTCACTTAATTACCTTCATTGATGGCTTTGATTAGTGCACTTTGTACTGCACTAGGAACACTGATGTAGTCAATTACTGCATCTCAACCAAAGGTGTTTTTTCACCATGCAAACTAATTTGCACAATCATAACTACATCTTCAGCATCCTACCTGATCTGTCCTCTCTGCATTGAAGGTGGACAGAGGTCTGACCACCTATGTACAAACTTGCCCATCCAAAAATGTACCCCATAAAGATAAAGTCAAATAGATACAATAATTCATCCCATAAGGTAACTGAAGAGGTATCACATTTCACAAGAAGTATTCAATTATTTCAGTGAATGCACCAGCTTCTTGGACAACAAAGAATCTTTCACGATTCCTAGACAAGTCTGCCTAACTTCTTTATTGGATCAGTACCTACAGAAGTCTGAACCGGATATGCCATTCCTTCTTTTGTCACTTTTTGTTTCTTCTTGGTCTGCATGAAAATGGAGATTAACAAATGCAACTTGAGGAATTAAGTGGATTTGCAGCTACTTAAATCTAAACCACCAGCCCCTCTTGTTCTGAACAGTTATGTGCTATTTATGCACATTACACAGCTTTACTGTCTGCAGTAGATAGCTGCATATGAGCAATGAAGGAAAGAAAGCCTGAAGAGACTAGAAAGACAGATATTTAACCTGTTAGGGATCTTTAAAGGAAAATGCTAAGTAAAAAGAAGATTTTATAGCTACTAATCGGCAATTCTATTTGCACAGCCAACGTTTTATACTAATAATTATAATTTACATTTAGCGGTCTGTTCATTCCCAAGGATGGTAAAAAGCATTCTAGAAATTCAAAAACCTTTTGGGGAAAGTTAGCTTCCAACGGTACCCCACCAAAGGGGACAGACTAACATTCACATACCTACTGTGTTTTGATAAATATTTCCTAGTGACTGCTGCAGATTAAGAGATACTTTTACAAACACATATTATAGGTTTTTTTCCTAACACAGAAAATTGGAGCAGATGAAATCCAGTGGTTTGACTTATCTGAAGGACCTGGTTTTACCATAGAACTGTAAGGAACAGAGACAATTCAACTCAAAACTCTTTTTTGCAGAGTCCTGTCACTGATTTAAAGGCCAAAAAGAGATGAGAGAACCGCATCCACTTCTGAAAACTCCTTCCACCTGAAAATCTGAATGTGTTCCTTCCTCCCCAAAAGAAAACCCAAACTATTGTGAAAAGAAAAAGCCTTGACATTTTATTTCACTACCCAGGCAGAAAGATTCTAGTATTCCAGCCTACAACCGTGCTACGCTGAGTGCAACTATTTACATATTACAGCTTGAAAATACAAGATCAATTCACAGACACAGTGGTGAATTAAGTATATGAGGTTAATCATAATTACAGTAAATTATGCCAAGCATGACTAGAGGTAATCACAGGGCAAACACATCTTGGTTCAATTAGCAACAGAAGCAAAATTTCTTGTAAAATTCAGAGCAATTTTTATTACTGCTATTAAGTAGCAGAAATATTCTAGATAATTTGAATGTCCACAGTTTACTATTTCAAAACTACCATGAGAATAATTCCATATCAGTTTTATGCATTTGTGTATATGAGAATTCAATTACTGTGAAATTTGAAATAACAGAAGTGTACATGCGAAGTAAATTGTGCATTAGAACAGAACAGTATGTATATTTGAATGACAAAGGTACCTATTCATACAGACTGATAGCTTTTGGAAAAACAAATATGCATACATAAGCAATATTTCTTTTAATAATGCTTCAAAAGTGTTCTACGCAAGTTTTAAAATCAGTGTGGATTTGAAAGACAAAGCTTTTTTGTTCATTTTATCCATGAATGAGAACCAGATCATAGATTTACTAGCTATTAGTAGGAGCTTTTGTACCATTCAGGTGTGCAGTCTTATATGTACAATGTACCTAAATTGCACAATCCAGCGCTGTGAAAAAATACTTGAACTCTAAATGAGTAAATTTGGAAGCTAGAAGCAATAAAGCCATGTGGTGCTGCACAGTACCTTGGCCAATTTTCCCTGTTTCTCAACCATGTAAAATTGTCTGCACGGAGCTTAGGGCTGCCGTGGTTAAACTGCTCCCAATATCCGCGCACGCTTGTTCTTGTTCAAAGCTGACTTGCCTACCTCTGTACAGGACTAGGGAAGTCTGTGCAGGTATTTACAATGACTTCACCAAGGGAAGAAGCTAGCTTAGAGGCCAAAAAGGTGGAGTTAACTGATACACTGTTCATCAGACTTGGTTTTAAAACCAGTCAGTAAGAGCTCAGAGCTAGTGTTTTGTAATGTAACAGGCTGGGTTTGAAGGAGGATGTGAAGGAAGACAGCCTGCTTTGTGCTCTGTTGTCTTGAGCGTGCGGCATCTGGTTTTGCTGCAGCTCTGAACCACATGAGCGATCAACAGAAAACAAAGTCACAGAAGCAAAAGACAGAAAAGCCACAATACGTCTTGGAGTCAGTCCCAGCTAGGACAGGCTCCTTGACCAAAGCTAAGGATGAAAGTGGTACAGTGCGGTTACCAGCAAAAATGCCAAGAAGAATCATTTGCAAAGATGAAGAATGAAAGATAATCTCTGCGTCACATCTGCAACATAAAGCTTTAATTAACATTTCACAAGTCCTGGCACACTTGAAATGTCAGTTCCTATTCAGTATGGGAAGTCTGTGTGGGGTTTAGAACCACAGGTATGGATGAGACACAAAGAGGGGACTACAATTAGGAGACAGCTGAAATAAAATCAAGCTGCCTTTCCTTGTGGCCATGTGAATCATGACAAAAATAGAAGCAGCTTTTACTGTTGGTTTGGTTGCATTGGGGACAGCTATTGCCACTGGCATGAGTAACTGGCTAGCTGCTAGCACTGCTGTAGTGGTTTGGCTGGCACAGATCACCACTTTCCTCTCTGCAACAGCTTTATAAAAATATCACTGTTTGAAAATTTCTGGTTAGTTCAATTTCTTAACCAATTGCTTTCTTTAGAAAGAAATAAAAAAGTGTTTTTGGGACTAAGACCCCTGAAGACCCAGATACCTTCCACTTCTAGTATGTGTTTCAACATATTTATGCTATTATCTACCCCACTCTTGCCTGCCTCGCAGCCAGTACAGCACAGTCCCACACAGTATGTTCAGTACTAACCTGTACAATCCAGATTTAAATTTGGTAAGCAAGGATGTTTTCAGTTCTTTCCCGGAGAGGCTATTCCAGAGTTTACTAAGTCTTGCTCTTATGAAATTACTTCTGCTTTCAACCTAAATTTATTTAAGCTTAGTTTCAGCCCAATACTCCTACTTATATGGCCTCAATGCATCACTCTAAACAATTTATATTCCTTAAATGTTTAATGTCTATTACTGCACTCCTGCTTCAGTATCATTTAGCATACAGTGCACTTTCATAATCTGTGTCATTTCTCATCAGCTCAGCTTGTGTTTTAATTTTTACTTCTTATTTTCTATTTAGGCATCTGAAGTGGCTTGCAGCAGTGTCACAGGAGAGGCAATCCTGTTCAAAGTTGTTTTGAAAATCTTTGTTTGAGCCTGGAAAACTCTGCAGATAGCCTACTTATAGGATCATTTGATACTTACAGAGCAGGATGGTATCTTACAACAAATAGGCTACAAAGAGCCTTGTGTTCCTGACATCATCTACAGCATCATCAGCTGACTTGATGAAGCATCTCCATTTCCTCTGTAGGTAACACTGGCTGGAGGCTCTAATTCAACTGTTGCTGCACTAGATTTAGAAGAAGTAGATATAAATATTACTATGGCTAGCCAATTGTTTCATTTTTTGTCAGTATGATTCATATGGCTCACAATGCACCATCTTGGGAACATCCCTGTTCCATTTAGCTGCTCGTGGCTTAATGAAAGTACTTCGAGCACTAAGATTCAAGCAGTTTGTGCATTCTCTCTAACAGACACTTCTAGTGTTACAGAAGCACTTAGTTGGCTACTTCTTCATACAAAATTGTTTCCGAGTTTCCAATACATAGGGTGCCCCAAACGACCTTGACCTTGCTTTCCAGAACCGCCAAGTCCACTGTCCTTAGTGGTTCAGCTGAACATCAAGTTTTATGACATGCAAGTTCAAGACACTATAGCTTCTGAGCTCTCAACTGTATGCTTACCGTCTATCCCAGGAGAAAAGAATTTGTTCCAAAAGGTGTAACAGGAGACGACATAGCTACAAATTTCATTTTCATAGCATCAGAAGCAGCTGTCTATCTGTACCCGTGTGTGCATGCATTATATATTTAAAATATCCATCCAGGAATGCACAGAGGGATTATTAGAAAGTGAAAATGGATTTTAAAGAATTCTAGGTGGCAGATGTTTGATATGCTGAAACCCTGCTACTGTAAATGACTGCAAGTCAATGAATATTAAATAAATGATTCAGAGAAGAACCCAATGAAGCTTTAGCCCTGTTGATGACTTTTTAACTAACATAATTTACATCTACATTTAACTACATCTACTTTATTTCTACCTGATGTTTATATTTTTTTCATTCTTTGTGTGAGGTTATTAGAATTAGTACTTACACACTATGTATTTAATATAATTTTGTATGCCTGTGTGCATGTTTGTGTGAATGGGGAAGGAACATGAAAAATCAGATGTTGTGTGTGCAACGATAAGCTCTTTTGGCACCAGTGAATGAAGAGTTTACACATTTATGTGAGCAAGAGTACATGTGAGCAGGAAT
>NW_010259551.1:0-9418 GCF_000690775.1 Eurypyga helias
TCAACTGCCATTTGCAAAATAATCTATATATATTATATATTTAATGTTTATATATATTTAATATTTATATCAAATCCTGTACTTCAGTAGTATTTGTATCCTGAATATATGAAATCTTCTCAACTCTAAATGCTAATAAGCACCACATTTTATTAACTTACTTGATTTCACTTGATTTGATTCTTTTGACCTTAAATACTGAAAGAAACAAAGCATAGGTAAAAATACTAAGCTTGGGTTGACAGAACTAGCATTCTTCACAAGATGCTGGGTGAAGGACAAAATATGACTTCTAAATTTACTATCCGAAAATCAGTTAAAACTAGTAAGGGTAATACTATAAAAAAATCTAGTGCACAGGAGAAGTAGTATATTTTACAAGAATCAAATCCAAAGCAAAATGAGTTAAAGAATATTTTCTTTACTCAGCAGTGCATATGAGAAGGGTGTGTAAATGGGAAGTACAGAAGATGCGCTTGAGAATTTTTTGGGTCAAAATTTATTGTAAGAAATTAGAACCTCTGAAAAAGGGCTAGGAAAAAAATTCTCCCTGGAAAAGAAAGAACTGAAAAAACCTATTTTTTATTCCACCTCTATTTTAGAATTTAGGCTCTTCAAGGTGAGGAAACGTGTGGGGAGGAAACAAGCAATAAAGATTTTGCAAAACCCTTAACAGTGATAGAGAAGAGAAAATCCAAGCCTAGAAATTTCAGCATGGTAGCGCAGCAGCTCAGGGACATTGTGGCATGAAGAAGCTGGTGATACTGTTTTTAGAACTCCAGTGAGCCCAAATTAATGTATTATACTGGAAGATTATGTCTGGCTATGCAGAACAGCTTAGAATGTAAGAACTTCTGCCACAGGTATACTTGATGCTTTTGTATTCGTATGTAAGATTTTTCTGCATCTTACAGACTGCTTAATTCTCCAGACCTTTCCTGACATGTTTGTTTCTTCAATCTAAACATTTAACAATTTACCAGCCTGATAGCACATTTGTCTTTTCTATATATATTACTCCCTCATATTGTGTTGTGATACAGTTAAGAGATTAGTTACTTTGTTCTGTATAACATTAGTCTGGCTGAGAATTTTCAGACAGGTCACTTATCTGTGCCCACTAAGAGCCCAGTTTTAGAAGCTATGCCAGACAGACCAGCCCTGTGCCTGAATGGAACCCCATCAATGTCAGTGGTGTTGCCCATAGATATCCTGAGGGCTTGATACTTAAACTGCTACATAATACATTCTCCCATATGAGATGTTAGGAAAAAATATCCTTTCTAGATACTGTGTCACAACCTGGTGAAAGAGACCACTAGGTGTACTGAGAGCATGGCCACAGAAAGCATTATCACCTGTTGATTTTTAAAGTGACAGTTCTGGGAGGCATGTTTTTCATCACAGAGTCCCCCTGCAGATTTATTTCCTGTTTTTCAGAAATGCCCACACACGTTAGTATCTTTCATTTACTCCTTCAGGCACAATGAGTGTCCAGGGAAAAACTTAAGACAGAAAGCATCCTTAGTAATGGATACCACTTAGCACTTCTCCCACTCATAGTCAGTAAAAATACAGCTATTACTAATCTGTGGTCTGCAAATCCTTTTTTCCCCCCCCCCACCCCCGACCTTGCTTGCCAAGGATAAACAGAGATATTTCCCATCACTTACACAAATACATATTCCCACATCCTTACATGACTGTTTAGAGGGAGGATTTGTGCCAGCAGTTCAAAGCAAAAGAGCATCACATGTACATAGTAGCTATTTTTTTACATAGATGTCAGCAGTTTCTTACTTGAATTACTGCTGGATGAATCGCCAGCCCTCCTCACATCCTCACAAGAAGGTACAAAGTGTGGTTTGATGCAATCTTTCCTGTTGAGAGTGTGGCAGGTATATGTGCTCTTTCTATTCCAGCCTATCCGAGAGGATTTCTAGTATCTCTTGATCTTGTGTACTTAGTTCAGCTTTTGAAAGTATAATTTCAGTTGTTTTGTTTTCAAATTGGAACGTCTTTGAAAATAGATCTTTAAATAACGTAACCTGAAATGCTTCATAGTCCTTTATCTACAGATACTGGACACATACGGAACTACCCTCTAAAAGTAATTCTACTTTTTAAAATGTCTATATCCATTGCTTAGGGTTTCAAACTCTTGCATGCATTGCATAGATAAAAATGTAGTTAATATCGCTTTACTCCCATATGTTTTTATGATTGTGTTCCCATATACATTTCGTAATGAAAATGGACCTTGCATGGATGGGATGACAACTACCAGTAAGGAATTGAACTGGAGTTGTTACAATCAAAACTACACACCTGGAACGATTGATTGGTGAGTTCCTAATCTAAAAATGCAAACCAAAAGGCCACATAATGGTGGGAAGGGAAGGAAAATGGAAGATATATTCATTTCCATTTACAGTGGTGGCATTTTAACATACAATAGTGTTTTCCATAACTCTCGGGCAATTACTTCCATGTTTCTAAATATTCAAAACTGCCTTTAAAATTTTAATTGTTTCTCTGATTGCATAAACAAATTGCTGGATTGGGTGCTCTTGTAGGATCTGAATTACATCAGTGCTTATACCTTGCTGAAAAAAACCCAGATGCCCTTATTTAAGAACAGTTATGACTAGCAGTAAATTACTAACAGTAAACTACTGTGCCATTGAGTGTGCCAGATTCCAGTAGTACTGTATCAATTGCCTGTTATCATTGAGTTTAGTAAGTGCTAAGACAACATGAAATTTTTTCCAAGATGTGACAGCCCCTATGAGTTAGATACCATTTATACTGTCACACAGGTAACAAAAGGTACACACAAAAAAATTGTCAAGTTTCATTTTCCTACCACAAGTAATGATACCTCTGCATCTCTGGAACCAAAAGGTCAGATTTATTTATTCTTTCTGGAATCATAGGGAATGGACTACCAGGCACTGAAGGCAATAAAAGATTTTGGTGTTACTGAGTGTTATACTCCCATGGGGATTCGATGATCATCTCTGGATTAGAAATAAAGCGGTATCAATAATCAGTAGATAACTACTGATATAAATTTTTTATTACTGAGTTTTTTTTTTTTAAATGTCTGCTCTAATTTACATTCACATGTGCAAATTCTTTTTCTCATTATTTTGTCCAGAACACTAATGAGATTTTGATTAATTTCATATTTATTTTGTTATTATAATGAACAGGTCTCCTATTATTTGGGTGAATCGAAGCTTGCCTTTATGGGGATTACAGGTAATATGTAAATGGCCAATTAAACTATTTCCATTTAATAAATGTATACAATATTGATTTACAGCATTTTAGTAATGTTAAAGGATATTTGGAAAAGCTGTTATTAACAAAGAAATCTACTTGGTGACCAAGTACAACAAAAGCGTAAAGATAAGCTTATCTGAGCTAACTGATTTGACTATATATGGCTTTACATTATATTTATAAAATATTAGAGCTTACAGCAAAATATTGTAGAATTAGATAGCCTTTTCTCTTAGAATTATCAAGCTCTGTTGAGTCCAGTAGTCACAATAGTTTGCTCTAATGATGAGTCTAAATTTCATAATTACTTATGACTAGCTTTTGACAGGCTTCATGGACTTACTTGCTAAATACACTAGGAAGCTAAATTTACTTCATAATACAGGAGCCTTTACATGTTTAGAGGAGTATGTCACAGAAGATGCACTACATCAGTGCTTTGTAGGCCTTGGAGATCTTTTGAAGTTTGTGGTTTAATCCTCAGTGTCCTGCAGCCTGCTCATTTTAGGAACAATTTTTTTACTTGTGGAGAGTGCTGTAGGAACTGTCCCTGTGAAATGTGTTTTTCGATGAAGAATTCCTTAAGCTTCCAAAATAGTTATACCATTATATTCTTTCACCATGCTTAGTGCAATGCCAGTATGATGGTTTGTACCTCTGTGTAATACACAGCTTTACTAAGGGAAGAATCCTTTGATGAAAATACCTTCGATTCCTTGCTTAAAGTATGCACAGTTTGAATAAATTTTGACCTAGACATTCAGATTACTGTATTCAATTTAAGAATACTGCAAGTTTTATTTGCTTATGGTTACAGTCCTATTCAAATATGTTTATTTGATAAACATAGGAACTTACCTACGTGTGTAGGTATGTGTGTATACACATGCATACACTGTAGGATATATACAGTAGTTGCAAACGAAGTTTTATTTTTATTTGAGATAAAACCTGAGTTTATATAGAACAGTAATATTTATTTGGAGAAACTGGTATCATATTTTGATGGCATATTTTAATAATATCGATATTTAATAACATTGCATATTTTAATAATATTTCAATTCATAGCAACATTTTTAGTTCTAGATAATCATATTGTGAGTGCCAATAGGGCACTTTTCTGGGTTTTCAGTCGTAGTGAGCATTAGTTTAAAATTAGAAATCCTGAGGCTCATGTGACTTCAGCCTGCAGCTGAGTTTGTACACCTTCTTAATAGAATATTATCACAGTATACATTAAAATACAAATATTGCTATGAAAGGGATTTAAGTAAGTTTTGTGGTTAATATGTATGAAGTTTTAAGTAGGCTTTTTACCATTTTGATATTTGACTATTTAAATATTATTTGCATTTAAATATTAAAATCAATAATGATTCATCTGTATAATTTTTTGCTGTTTTTGACTTTCTGAATTATACACAGTAAAAAAGCATTTGGTTTTTGACACATTCATAACATCTTTACAGAAAAGTGAAAAGCTGACTAGCTTCCATTATCTACAGCTTCCTCCTTCTCTACCTTTCTCTGTCTTATGAAAAGATCTTGGTACCTTTTAAGAAAAGACAATTGAAACTTAAGAAACAGTCTGGCATACTGTATGGAGCTCTCTAAAAAACATGGAAAGTCCACCCTGCGAGCTCTCTGGAGTGTTAGATTTGGAAGAGAGAAACAAGACTCACATCACAGCCTGTGCTTTAGTCAGAACTATAACAATATTTAAGCTTCATGCTAAATGAGAGTTTCAGAGGATGCATGGAAAAGCTATTTTGTGTTCCTCATTGCAATGCTTACTGTCATATATTAATACACATTTTTTATCATTTCACTTAAGGTTTCTGTGGCTTTAATAAGTCTTTCTGAAACTCTGCTGTTGAGTTATCTAAGCTATAAGGTAAGTACTTTTAGTTACTTTTAGACATAATTAAGTTACCCAAAAAGTAACTGTTTTAAATGTTTCAATATAAAATTCATATGCCTGCACTTGTGCACACACTGATGTACAAAAAGGAAGTTCAGAAAAACACACATGTTGAGGACAGCATATTGTTACAGGCAACCCTGTTCGTGTTTCCCAAATTTATGAGCAAACAGTAATATCTAGAAAGTGGAAGTCAAAAATAAGTTTCCATTTATTTCCATAGTCCACTGGCACATTGCAATTTGGAAACATTCTCAAAAGTGACCTTGAGTTTTCGATACTGGTTTTTCAAGGGCACAGTTTTATATGTCTATCCATAATGCAGTGGACACGATTCTCATTTATCTCAAAGATAATCGATATCTATAACTCCAGTTTCAGGCCTCTAAAACTGCACACCAAAAAAGACAGGCCAAGACAGTCCTTTTTTTAAAATTATGGATACCTACGTACTTGTGTAATCCATCTCTCTGATGCTATTGGAACATCTTTGCAAAAAGCCTTTAAATCATCTGATATGAATATAATATTTTTTGTATTTGCATTTTTCTTAAAAATTAATATTTTCCTAATATTTTTATTCCTTTCTTTTTCATTAGATTTTGTTATATGCTATCCTAAGGAGCTTTAGGTCTCTGCATTTTCAGTATCTTCAGTATCTAAAATCATGCATCTAAGTAAAGATGAAAAGACTTGGTTTCTAAAGCTGAAAATATCTTGTAGCTTTTTTTTTTTTTGTATTACTGACATTCAGTACTATCAGAGTTACCGCTGAAAGTAGAGAGTTGTCCTTTAATGTGCTTTCCAAGTGATAATGGCATAAATGTTTTCCTTAGCACCCAATAATGTTAAGAGGCTTAAAACTGTCTGCTGTCTAAAAATTATTCTTCTTAATCCTTGCAAGTCGTGTATGCTATTTAGTCATTGGGGGTTACAAATGAAATGCAAGTATAGGCAGAAACAATCCAAAATTAACACATCTAGTGCCAAAACAGTAGAGAGTAATCCCAGTTTATACTGTTACTGAGTTTATTGAGCAGCATCTTATTCATCTTATTGAGCAGCATCTTATTCTAATCCATTCTGCCTGTGGTCTGCATCAATTTCAGTGAGTACGCAAGATGGGAGAAATATTGTCAAGTCAGCTCCCATGAAAAGTTACTTACTAGTGTGCAATGGGTGTAAAGCTCTACTATCCTCATTTGCTGCATATACCTGTCACAGAGGTTGAGGCAATGTTACGATGGCTCTATTTCCACTCCCCATAAGGAAATAAGAGTAATATAAGAAACAATAATAGTACTGAAATGCACTTTGGCAATCCACCTGATGCCAACACCCCTTTTCCTCTGGTTCTGTCCTCTTAGTTACAATCTGGAATAGAGCCATTTACCCCAGTTTTACACCAGTCTCAGGGAACCAAGGCAGCTGTTATTTTACTCACTGTAAGGCCTTTCTGCACGGCCAGAATGACCAAAGGAGTCTCGGTTCATATGTGACAGATAAATTTTTTTAAACATATATGAGATTTTCATCCTGACATTTAATCATTCACAGTCACTGCTCAAATGTGGAAAAGAAGTTCTATTATCCCAATCATGTGGCTAGCAGTAAGCTGATTAAAAGATCAGTGCCACTTTTATGGAAATATGTGGGAAGACCGCTAATTTCATGTAAGCAAGATCGAGTTCCAAAAAACCATGAAATGTACTGAAGTGTAGCAGAAATACAGAATTTTGATCTTTTAATCCTAATTCAAATATTAAACACTGGATTACCTTCCTTACTTCTCTCTCCAAACCAGCTGGGAAAGAGAAAATACAAAATAAAGTTAAAAGGGGATAAATGCAAAGGAAGGAAAGACTCACTATAGAATTCTGCTATCTTTTCCTAACTTAATTTCATTCCTCTTTATAAAAACTTATTTCTTAATAAATGAATATCTTAATAGAAAAATTAGAATTAATAAAAAGAAATACCTAGACCTCTGTAACTAACATGCAGAGGCTAATAAAACAGGATTAAGAGAAAACGAGCTGTTACTTTTTCTTTGGAAAATACAACATATTTGCATTCCTCTTTGCTTTACATTTTGCCATGAAGTTCTGTCAGAAGGATGTACAAAGAGTGGCTCATCATTCATAAAATGCTTTAATATGGACTGTAGGCTGTCAACTGTGTACAGTGGTAATCAAAACAGTTGATCTGATGGTAAAATCTTCTGAGCAGGGCATGTCCTATGGATATATGTCTCTGCAACTCTTACATTGTACCAGGGCTTTGTCTCTAGTTCTTAGACAGTCTAAGTCAATGAGCATTAAGGTAAGGAAAATTTTGGCATAGTAGAACTAAAGCATTATAATACAGGATTTTAAACATTTAGAGGCTTCTAAAAAAACCAAGTAGAAATAGTTGCAGATAAAAGCATTTGCCAGGAGGGTAGTCTGTTACATGTATGAAGAATCATCAAAACCCAACAACTATTAAAGAGACAAATTCCTTAAGACAGGAACCTCACCTCCGTATCTGTGTGTGAGTGTGCATGTAAAAATAAAAGTAAAATAAAAAAAAAAAAAAAAAGAGAAGATGTCTGTGTAAAATTCCAGGGTACCTAAAAATGCAATAGAAGAAAACAGGAGCATATAGTTCTCCGAAAAAAATGAAAACTTAATTTAATGAAGCTCTTCATTAGCTGAGAGAATGATTTGACTAGTTAATGCAATTAGAATTCTTCATTTGAGCTGTCTTACTAACTAGGTCATAGCAAGGAAATATATGGCCATATAGAAACAGAGAAATGCTCTAGTAAAAATATAGATCTTAAAATATGTATTTTTACCTGTGAGTTACACTATGATAAACTGTAAGAAAAACAGGCCGGAGTGAATTATATTCACATTTGGCATATGTGTTTAAATTGGAAATGAATGATCTTCCTGAAATTCAGCTAGTGGGAGAGTCTCCATATGTGTCATTGGAATATCGCATATATTTCTCATCAGAACTACATGTAAGCCTGCTGTGACATAGTGGTGTTTTTTTTTTTTTTTCCTTTTCTTTGAAGGGAAGTATCTGGGAACAAATTCTGAGAATACCTTTTCTCCTGGAAATAATTAATGCTGTCCCTTTCACCATAACGGTAAACATCTTTGAATTAATACATTTTCACATTGCACTTCTATAGCTGCACTTTGGTTTTATTTTTATTAAAGCAAATTTGAATCTTAACTGGATGACAGATTTTTGCCTGTGGGAACAGAAGTTTGTCAACAAGAAGATAGTTTGCTATTTGAATGAAGCAGTAATACAAATCACTACCACCTTCCTCCCTGAGAGGGGGTGAACAAAACCAAAATCCCCTAACTCAAACTACAGTACAGTCAATAAAATAAACCAGCTAGATATAAAAATCTAAGTATCTCTGGTGCCTGCACTGAAAACTGACTGTCCCTGTTTATCAAATTATGTTACATACAGTTCATCTCAAAGGAAGAAAAAATGTTATTTATAGCCATAACTCACACTAGAAACTCATTAATAATAAGCATTTTTCCAAGTGTTTCATTGCTGATTGAATCAAAAAGCTCTATTCTTGAATAGAAAAGCTTTTAATGAATTTCTTCATTTTTCTTTCAGATTTTCTGCCCAGTCCTAAGAAATCTGTTTATTCCTGTATTTTTAAATTGTTGGCTGGCAAAGCATGCTTTAGAGAATATGATTGTAAGTATGACAACCCACGCCCCCCCCACCTATTTTAGAGTTCCTATTTTTTTCACTCTGTTGTCTTTAGTGGGTTTTTGTCAGTACAGTCCACTGTCCAACTTCAATAGGAAGCTAATAAGATCTGTATTTAGATTATACAAATGGTCAAGCATTTATAAACTGCTTTCTACATCAAAATTAGGAAAAAAAAAAAAGACACCAAGTGAAATCTCAATTAGTATAAATTGTTACTGTGCCAATAAGGGAAAGTTGGAATGACTGGTTCTTTTGCTACTTTTCTATTTATACACAATTGCAGGGAACTCAACTGCTATGCCTTAATTGATCCTTGCAGCCAGACATGAGCAGACAGACCTTAAGGCAGCTTGTGAGAGTATCAGAATTTTGCCAGGATGAACAAAAAAGCTACTTAAATAAACACAGAACCACAGGTGTCTCTTTTGCACCTTCTATATCATCAGCAAATTCTAATTAATATAATTA
>NW_010259551.1:9441-56952 GCF_000690775.1 Eurypyga helias
CTACAGAATTAATTTATACATTATTAATTCAAAACCAAAAATAACACCTATTTTCCATTAATATAGAATGATCTTCACAGAGCCATCCAACGCACACAGTCTGCAATGTTTAACCAAGTCCTCATTTTAATATCTACTTTACTATGTCTTATCTTTACTTGGTAAGTGGCCAAACCCCCTTGTTTTTATTATATGTTTTGGTTTTTCTTCCGTTACTACATGGTGACCAAAGAGGCGTTGTGGAAGTCGTGCATGGAAATAGAAAGAGTAATATACTTGCAGTGAAAGTGTCAACTAACACCTGGTACTACTGGGGTCCTGATACACATGGTTTGGAAACAGAATGTGCATGCATGGGAAAGGGAATCATTCTCATTCTAAGAAGTACAGATGATGCAAAAACACAGGAGAAAGGAGTGGGGGAAAATTTACCTATGTACCAGGAGTGCAATCTCAGCAGAAAAGTCACTGACATTTGAGGAATATCAACAGAAGTACCCATGCTAAGGGCACCTGCCTCTGACTGGTGGGAGCGGCATAGCAAAAGGCAGGATCTCAGCCTTACCACTCTGAGGGCCAAGGCAGGTCCCCATGAGGAGTACAGAGGACAGCTGCTAATCTAGATCACAGAAAGTGTAAATTTTATTAACCTAGGCTGCCGAAAGTAGCGGAAGGTAGGTTCAAACCACCCAAATGTGTTACTCTGAAGAACTTTTTTCTGCAAGACCTTGAAAACTTAAATTTACAGGAGTTTGGGAAGCATGGAGAAATTAAGCACTTTTTGAATGACTACGAATAGTTCAAGCATCTGCAGCTTGCCTAAGACTGGAGTTCTGTTTAGGTAATTGTTACTATGGCTTGCATGAGCACACCTAATGGCATTTTTATACTTTTTACCCATTTATCTATAATCTTATTTTAGACAATGTATTTTTAAAATATCTAAAAAAATCTCTATAAACAGTCAAAATCAATTAGCTTAATGTCTTTGATTATGTTACATCTATAGTGAATTTGAGACAGTGTTTCATTTTAAGAGATCATTTAGAGATTACATGAGTTTCTTCATGTTGAAAGAGGAGCAAAGTCCTGTTCTGGAATATGTTCAGTTAAGGATGACTTTCGCTAGGCTGATCTTTTACATTTTCTGCAACAGGAAGTAGTAACCAGTGCATTCGCCCACAAATTCACATGGGAACCAGCATTAGACTTATCTGTATGTGTAATGGAGCACAACACAAAAATATTTTGAGCCAGCACTGGCCTGTTTTCAGGACCCTGTTGTGGTTACATATAGAGATACTGCCTTTGTCCACAAAGTACCATAGCTTCATTAATGCAAAATTAATAAATCTAGATTAGTAGCTTCAGTACAGCGCTTACAGTTTCAGAGCACTTTCCCCTTAGAGTATATGCAGTGCCATGGGGACACGCTCATGGTGTGCTTTTGGCACCACTGATAACTGCCCTCACTACCTCCCTGATGACGTTTAAGGTTAATGAGGTAACCACTTCTAGGCACTGTATGGATTAAATTGTAACACCGCAGTTCCTGACTGACAGGCTTGCTTTCACCATCTGCTTCAATAGGAAATTTGGGTTCTCATCACTTCTGAAAACATAACTTTACAACACAGGGTTCAAAACCATGCTTTTATCAGACACGTAGAAAGAAGCGACACATACCTTTTATGGGGATTACACCATTTGATAGGAAGACCAAGACAGTATGAACCCCAGAAAAACTCCTCTTTCTGCTTCCTAGAAAGAGCAGCAAAAGTGCTTTCTTATTGCTTGAAGTGAGACGGAAATATTTTAGAAGTCTTTGATGGTCATGTCTGTGAGAAAGTTTAAAACAAATGAATGCAGAAATGTAACTACTCTCCAGCAATAAGTTTCTATCTAAAAGATATGTTTCTTAACCAATTTTTCAGAATTTTGGGTATATTAACATATTAAAAAGTAGTTTTTTTACTGAGGTGCAAGAGAGATGATTTCCTTTACTTCCTTGTGCAATAATGGAATCCTGTAGCTCTGTACAGAGTACAAAATAGCTGGATATGTACAAGCATATTGGAAATTCCATGTCTTCACTGGTAATTCTGAAAGTACAATTTTGTTGCAGAATATATATTATAGAATCTTTTCTGAAAACTCATGTGTTTACTGAGTAAGAGAATACTTATATCAAAAGATACTTGTGTCTGATCACTGTATGGGTGCAAGTTCACTGAGCAGAAAAAAAAACTAGCCAGAACTGAAATTAGGATCTCTCGAACGTGGAGGAAGTATTCAGTCCCAGTCACTTAGAAGTGCCGCAGCACCTGGCTGGACCTGTTGATCCATTGATAGTTTACAGTGGAAGGATGAAGTTTGGGATGTCTAAGCCCAGTACTTTTTCATTTATTCTTCTGGCGTGTAGACAACAACATTACATTTGGTATCATTTGACTGGTCATCTTTTTCAACAGAAATTTACTTTAAAGTTCCGTCCGAGAGATCTGTATTGCATACAATAGTTGCGAGAAAGCAACATATTTATAATGAACATTGGTAAACAATTATAAAATTAAAAAGCATATTGCATACAGAGTTTGTTTTTTGTTAGGTATAAAAATTTCTAGGGTGGCTTTGCTAAAATCTGATTTATAAGAAGCATGTGAAAACAGATTGTTGCCACCAACAGTTGTCAATCTAGGTTGTTTAAATAAAATACATATTCAGATAAAACTCCTAGTGTTTCTAATGGATTACAGATACATGAGATGGGCCACACCTTTTTCACCTGTGATAGCACTGGGGATCATTTGCTTACTGTAGTGTTAATACCTAAGGGCTGAAACTTTTGAGGGGACTTGATTAAAAAAATATAATAAAAAATTACAATGACAAAATGTAATAAAACCCCGAAATTGTTTCTTGAATTAATGCCTTTGCTTATTTTAATGCAACTATTGTATTATGACAACACAAATATTACCATACATACATTTATTCACTTTTTTTCTTTGGTTGATAGCATGTCATTTGTCATAATACATTTTGAAAAATATTTTTACATGTTTAAGTTCAAGAGTTCAGATCTTAAAAAAGCATATGGATGATTAGTGCTCTTAAAGAGGGCTGCATGAAGAGCATAGGATAAGGATACACACCCCTGAAAAAACAGTTAGGTGTTTGTGAAAGCTTGGACAGAAATCATTGTTTATTATAGGGAGAGCAGAAATTTGGCAGCCCAATCAGAAGTCTTTTTGGCTACTTATCAAACATGGTTTCTATGGAAACCTTGATAATTATACAGTGATTTTCATGCTGTTTTAGTTATTAAGTTGGTAGTGACATAATATTTCATTTGTTAATCTTTTTAGATGTTTCTACATAGTTATTTCTAATATAATTAGGTCAGCATCTTTCCCATGCTACAGGCAGGGAATTCTTTGTGCAACTGATGTAATGGAACATTTAAAACTAGACACAGAGACCAGTAAAATTAATAATAATTTGAATTGCTTATTTACTGTGGCCCGTGGAACAAAGTCATAAAAGATTAAGAGTTCAATCTAAATTATCTTCTGAGTGTGAGAGATACATTCGTAGTCAACCTGTCTTCTTCTGAAAATCAAACATAATCAGAAAGACTAAATGGTAGCTCAGGAAAGCTGCCTTTCACAAAGACTGTAAAATGGAGTCAATAACAGATTATTTACAAGGAATTCCTCCTATTTTTTTTAATATGTAGAGAAATATTAAATTAAGGAAGTAAACAATATGAAATATTTCTCATTAAGATATTTCTGTTGTTTTATTGCACCCTGGAAGATGAGTCGGGGATTCAAATACATGTGATCTTTTCAAATTACAATCAAAGCTTTGTTTATTTTCTAGCACAGACTGCAGATAATTTATTAACCTGAAAATCAGTAGTTCCAAACTGAATTTAGATAAAGATGGACGAAGTTAAACTTGGATAAATTTGAAAGACAAAAAAAAAATATCCATATTCTTAATTCTGTATTGTTGTACCACACAATGTTTTAATATTTCACCTGGTATGTAACTCTACATGACAGGTCAGGTAAATCATCCTTCAACAATTTCACAATCTAGTAAGTAGCCTGTTGTTTAAATCATTATTATTTTTAATTGAAGAATTTTCAGCATGACTTGAAAAACTTTCACTCTTGATCAGAGTTAGTCATTAAATTCCATTTAATGTCCTCACATTTTATTTCAAAATTAGACATTTCAAATTCCATTCTGAAACTTCTAGCTGCTATCGTGTGAATCATTTGTGATCATTCTCTTCTAGTAATTTTTTTCTGCTATGTGAAGATACTGAAAATTCAGTAATAAGAATATGCATATTTAAGTGTAAAAATAGATTCAAAACCAGACTCCTGCCCAAGAAGGAGATAAAATGTCTCTCAGGTTCTTTCCCAATCTCTCCAATAAGTTTCATGTGATGTAAAAATGTCTCTTAGATACCAAATGCTGTTAATATTTATAATAATTTGGACAATTTTTCATTAAAGATGAATTGAGAAAATTTGGGAGGGTTACACAATATTTTGCAAAACATTATGCACTCTGATGATGCCATTGGGAGAACAATTGTTTAAGCTTTTATTATCATGACATCTTGTAATACAATAATAATATTACCAGATACCATGACAAACAAAGGTTGTTCTGGCAGCAAAGACCAATTACCATTATGAAAGGAGGAAAAAAAGTAAATTTTTTTAAGCCATATAATATTTGGACTTTTAGAAATACGGTTCTAAAAGACTGTAGCTCTATAGCATCATTTCTTTAGCAATCATATTCTGAATTTTGTGGGAGATAAATAAAATTAAGCTACTGGTAATATTAAATAAATATAGCTTTCCAACACATGTAAAGCAACACATAAAATTACTCAAATTTAATCTAAATGCAATCCTGTTCTTGTTCATTTGAAGGAATGTAGCACACCATAGAATGACTAGAAGGAATATGTAAAGTCATAGTAAAATTAAAAATTAAATTAGAAAAGCCTAATTCAATTTTCTGTGTCACATTGATGTACATAGTGACAGAACTGGGGCCGCAACATATAATTCCATCTCTGTCACGTGAAACCCATGATGTAATAAAGGAGCAATTGGTGAAAATCTAGATGTAATTATCCGAAGAGCAAGGGCAAATAAAGAATGGCAAAGAGAAACAGAATACCATATTTGGTTCCAAAATTCAATTACCATATTTTATTATGTTGTGTTAACCCAGTAAGCAGCTAAACACCACACAGCTGTTCACCGCTTTCCCCCCACTCTCCCAGGGGGATGGGGGAGAGGATCGGGGGAAAGACAAAGTGAAATTCTTGGGCTGACATAAAGACAGTTTAATATTTCAAAAAAAGGAAGGGGAAATAACGATAATGATAGAATATCCAAACAAGTGATGTACAATGCAATTGCTCACCACCCAATGACCAATGCCCAGCCAGTTCCTGAGCAGTGTCCCCTGGCCAGCTTTCCCCCTAGTTTATATACTGAGCATGACATCATATGGTGTGGAATATCTCTTTGGCCAGTTTGGATCAGCTGTCCTGGCTATGCTCTATCCTAGCTTCTTACTGTTAAGGCAGTATGAGAACCAGAAAAGTCCTTAGCTTAGTGTAAACATTGCTTAGCAACAACTAAAACATCAGTCTGCTATCAATATTATTTGCATCCTAAATCCAAACCCCATCACTATAACAGCCAGTAGGAAAGAAATTAACTCTATCCCACCAAAACAAGGAAATACATGCAATATGCATTTGACATATGTATGTCTTCTGACGTATCAACACTTGAAAAAGGTCCACAGGAAAAATGAAGTCAGAGAAGAGGGGTTGGGGATTGAGACAGAGGGAATGATGGAGGTAAACTCAACGGGCGTGCAAAGGCATGAAAATTATTAGGGTATGGGTTCTCTGTAAGCTATCCATTGGTTTATAAACACATATGCACACATACACCTGCTGCTGAATCATAGGCTTGTAAGAACATAAAAGTCTATCAGGAATACAATCAGAGTCTTCAGGTTGTGAAATACTGTGTCACCATACTAGCGCAAAAAAAAAAAAAAAATCTTAGGTTTTGCTTTGGTTGTGGGAGGACTTCAATAAAAACAGGTAAAGTTCCCCTTAAAGGGGCCATTTGGTATATAAAATAAGTCTTCTATTGCTTTCATTACAATACACCATTACATTTCACGTTTCATTTCATATTTGCAGTAAAAAGAAAAAAATGATACACATATGCTGTCTTAGAAAGTTTTATATCTTTTTAGACATTAGCAACTAGAACGCTGCGTGTAACAACGGATGTCTAATTATATTGAGGACGTTACTTCACCATTTAAAATTCAATGCCTGGCAGCAATCCATCATCACCCACAATTACTGGCTCAAAAATGAAGCTGTCATTAGCATGCAGACTTAAAAAAAAAAAAAAAAAGAAAAAAAATCTTTCATTGACTGAGTCATTAGACTGACAATCTATTTTACTTTACTGAAATTTGGTGTTTATGGTGGTGTATGTAACACATTTAACTTATTAGATGACATCAGTTATTCTGGTCCTCTTGTACACAGTAACTCATTATGCTGGTTTGTGATAAGCGTAACTTTAGTGATTTGTTCACTTTTATTGTTTGTTTCATATTCCAACTGTATGTTAAGCGTGTGAAATTTAGCAAAGTTAGTATTTCTCAAATCAACAAGTGAAGACAGAAAAGGTGTTGATACAACTTTGGCCATACTAACAGAAACTGGCACCAGTCACCAATTCACTCACACACTGTTTGTATTAGGCATAACTTCATGGAATATTGAAAGGACATCTCAGAGGCTTTGCCAGAGGTAGGGATATGATGTAACATGATCTAAAAAGATGATGTATGTTAGGACATTTAGAAAGAATTTTAAAAGAAAAAATTCTTTTTTTTTTTTCTTCTATATACTTGGTATTCCATTAGAAATTATTACAATATTTAGTCAGATGTCTTTCAATTAGGTGAAGACTAGAGGGGTCATGCAAACATAGTATCGCATTTGGGTCATAAATACATACATGTTAAAGTTGAATGTCCGTGGATTCCTCTAACTCACTTGCATGTGATATTCTTCCCATTGGCAATAGGGACCCCATCATCCATGCCAGATCTATCATCTGCCAAAACAATTGACCAAGATTAAACAAAGGAAGTAAAGAATTGCAAGTATCATTCATTACAAACATGTTTTTCGTAAACGTAATCTCAGATAATTGCCTCTGGACTTCAACAGAAGTCTTTACCAAAATGTACAAGTCTGTTAGTCATTCGATCTAGTCACAACAATTAAACATCAGCTTGATGTCAGAGAGTGTTAAAGATTAATCTCTAAATGGTGTCTTGGCTTCAATAACTTTGTATTTCTAGCACTGTTAGCAGATACTGCTTTCCATTCTCCCTCTCCCCCACAAAGTAGAAGTCTGTAAATAAAGACCCTTCAGGGTGTAATCCAAATAAATAGCACTCTGATTAATGAGCTCTGGACTTACATTGGCAACTAAAAAGTTTTCCTAAAAAAGCTAAAAATAATAAATTGTATGGAGTTTTATCTCTCAACCTCAGTAAAATATGTAACTGTGTACTTGTGAAGGAACTCAAACATAAGCTTAAAGTTGAATATATGCTGTCATTCTTTGCAAAAACACAGCTATATTTAAGTTTATGGAAGCTGTAGATTTCTGCAGTATATATGAAAAATTATATATTCTCTGTGTTGGAGTGCAAGTCCTGGGGTCACAGCAATAAGGAAGAAAAATAATTAGTATTCATTTAGTAAACAAGTACAAACCGTGGGTTGACTTTGCAGACTGAAAACCTAACAACAGACATGATTACCATACATAATTACACTCCACAGCAAAGCAGAATGTTTACTAATATATCACAAAAAGGATGAGGCTATTTAAAGGTATCCAATACATTATGGTCTCCTATAATCGCAAGCGTTCGACTGCTTTGATTAATTCTACAGTGTAAGAACAACACTTCATGGCATTGCAATAAACTATGGAATTGCCTTTTCATGTTTTCAGGACATGTATTATTACTGGCTTGTATTTATGAAAAAATCTTAGTTATCTGTTGAGAATGAGCACCTGTACTTAATTTGCCCTACAATTTACAGTGTGTTGATATCAGCAAATTAAATACAGTCCTATGTTTTGCAAGTTTGTTATCATTAGTGATGAGCAGGGGAAAAAAAAGTAACCGGAAATATTTTATGCAAAGAAGTTCAAAATAAATTTACTGATGAGAAGGCACATCCATCTGTGGGCATGTAAGTACTTTTACTAGAACTGGATAAATACGACAGAAAGAATGATTGTGGGTCATGTTACAACTGTACTCCACTCCATCTCTTTTTGTTCACTTTGCTAATATTCTAAAACTAAAAAGGAAAAAAATGGAGGAAATAAAGGTTCAGCTATCAGCTAACTTTAAGACAAATGTGAAATATTTAATCTTGAATATTCAGAGTGGAAGAATACTTAAAAATAAAATCTTACTGAATATTCTTCATGGATGAAGCAATCAAGGGGAAAATATGCCAGACAAAATATAGAAGAGTAACTATATAGTGTGTTCAGTTCTTGTAATCACTGTGATCTTCTTTCTTCTTCTTCACCTGCCTTCATCTTTCCAGTATTATGAGCATTAATCCCATATTATTTTGCTGGCTAATTGAATCAGCTCCCCTCTTCACTCGTGTATTTTGGTCATCCTGATACAACCTGTGCTCCTCCTTTAAATCATGAGTATAATCAAGTATGCTACTTTGAGAATATAGCTTGTTGGGATTTCTTCATAAACCATTGTAAATACACTTGCGATTGTTAAACAGTCACACCTCACACTTCAGAATAATCCTGAGAGGTTTTGGATTTCATGTATTTTTGGAAGAAGTTATATGCACAGATAGATATTAATTCTAGCCAAAGAAATTGGCAGACTTGAAAGTCTTCAAGAAAATGCATGGTCAAAACAGGTGGCCCAAAGAAGAAAATTCAGATGGAATTCATAAAAACTTATATGACTTTCAGGAAGCTCTCTTGCTATTGTAAAGTTGAGGCTTTTTCAGTCAACCAGAACATTTCATTGAAAACACCATCAGGACTGCACCAGCGTTAACAGCAGTGAGGAGCAGGATGAGAAAGATGATGAAATCATGGGGCTTGATGATCAAACCAAACAAGACACAGACCGTTCAAGGCATCCAAATCCTCTGGCTGACAGCTAGAAGAATTTCTAGGTTTCCAAGGAGGGACTCAAACCATAAAGGTGCCTACTTCTGTAATATATAATACTTTGCTTTCATCCATAGCAGCTTTCTCCTACGATTTTTACCCCACTATACAATCTCTATTTAATGTTTGTCCCCTTTCTGGTGTTTCTCCATCCTAAGCCTTAAGCCTGGTGCTTAATTCTGTCTTCTTCACAGGCCAGTTGTTTTCCTGGTCATATCATAGAATGGTTGGGGTTGGAAGGGACCTTAAAGATCATCTAATATTGTTGCCCAACCAAGTTCTCTCTAGCTGAAACAGTAGGTCAGCAAGGAGACAACTTTGAAGTAAAAATATCTTTCCAGTAGGAACACAAACAATTAAAAAAAAAAAATTATGTGGCACACATTCTCACTTATGCTCTTGGGTTTGTTATAACACGTTATTATGAAATAAAGGAGCCAAAGCATACCGTACCAGTATTTTTTTTTTTTAAAAAAAGGAAGGATATACTTTGAGTTACGTTGCAGTTTCCATATGTCCCTTTGGATCTTACACTATTCTTTTCACTGAAATTTCTACTCATCATGAGCCTACAAATAGTAATATAAATAGACAGAGACTGTACATCAGTGCAGTTGTCTTGAGACTTCCCACAGAGCCACCCATTTAACCAGTTTGATGAGCACTACCTTTGTACATCAGCAACACAGCGTATGCTTCCATTTTGCTCAATTTCTGAACAATCTTTCTCTTTCTTAAGAATATCACAGAATGTAGCAGCTAAATTGAGGAAAAAACTGATAGAAAGGCACATGCACAGGATTTACTTGTGTTGCCCACATCCACCAAACACCACTGGCAACATGCAGAGGTATATGTATAATTATTGGTCAGGTTTTTCTCCACTGTTGCTTAGACTGCAGTCATCCTCCCATTTAATAATCATCCTTTGTCACTATCCTTCACAACCTCAAGAGTTCTCTACAAAAGTAAGGAAGATGATGACAGTACCCCAAACGAATATGAAGCAAAACCATTTCTCATGTTGGCAAGGAGGGTACAGCTTTGACAGTATCTAGTAGCCTTTATTCTTTGCCGTACAGGTGACATCACTGGCAAAGGTACCTGCATTGACAACACCTATGCATATGAAAGAAGTTTAAATGTTGCCATATTTGTGCACATAAAAGTATCAAAGGGAAACCCTCATTATGATAACAAAGAAAGAACTATTGATGAGACAGTAATTTCACAGTACAGCTCGAAATGTGAAAAGTGTACGCCACTGTCATGATGGGATCAGATTACAGCCATTTAAATAAGTTTTTCAGTAGGGAGAACAATTGAAATTTTCTCATTACCTAAACTCCTCACTCATAAAGGTGTGATTTATTCAACATCCAGAGATACAGCAAACAGGTATGTCCATCTAACTCGTGATCTGAAGAACAAACCTGTTCACTTGCTTCATTTTATAAGCATAAGGGGGTTACTGCATTTTAAAACAACACAACTTTATAATTGAAATAGTATGCGATGCTGCTATTTTCACTGATACTTTCAAATATTTTTAAAAATACTAAAGAATGTGCTTATGTTCATTGTTCAGCATCTTGAACAATTATTTTAAATACCATCTTAGTTCATAAAAATGCACACATCTACTCAAAAAGCAACTAATTGTGCAATAATAAAATTCAAAATGGAGCAGGTTTCATCCTCATTTAAGTTATCATAAAACTTTTGCATTCACTGACCTGTAAATATTCATCTGTAGAATCTACTCCTCATTGTAATCGTAAACGTGTAATAGAAGTAATCCAACAGATCTCTACCTCTGTGTTCCTACATAATCATAGCATTTCACAGTGGTGTTCATTTGGGCTTCTCAAAATGTTCAGGTAAGTTCATCATGTTCCATCTGTCTCCTCTCTGTATCTGCAAACCTCTTGTCTTTGTTCTCAGAAAAATTATATAAAGCACAGCAAGCAGCTGCCATGGGAAACGGATTTCTCATCAGTGTCTAGCGTACAGGTCTGGGTCTTCTATTTATTCATCCTTTAGTCTTCCAAATGCATATTCTATTGTTTTTCTCAGTAAGTGTTTTTCTCCCTCTTGGATGCCTAATAAAAGAATCCATTAGCCCAGTAAACATATGAAAAGCTGTTTCTAGTAAATTATATTCCATGACTACTTTTTCTTGGTTTTTTTATATATGACATCGAAAGTATTGCTATATGGAATAATCACTCTGCAAGCTAGACTTGCAGAACGTAGAATGAGAAGGGTAGAATTTTTGAGGTGGGCCATGCATCAAGGGCTCCTCAGAGCCTCTGTTCTGTCTCAGGAAAATTCAGTTTTCTCATATCAATCTTAGTTCTTCATGTCTTCTAATGATGAAGATTGTAATCACTATCATTATACTGTGCAGTCCTTTGAGGTAATTGCTGATGAAGAAAAAGATGTGAATGACAATTTCTGTGAAAATAATGAGCTAAATGCGGACAGTGAGGATTGGCTGCAATAGCATATTAAAAGATTATGAGGTATAAAAAAGCAAGCAGAAATCAGTTTCTACCATGCCTACAATAAAATTCACTTCTGACAAAGCTTGGGTATAACTGCAACAGAATGTATGTTTTATGGAAATTTAAGCTGGAAAAAAAAATTCACCTTTGAGCTTTCCAAAGGGCTGCACCCCTATACACCTTATATATGCCTATGGTTAAGATAGATATGACAAGTGGTGTTAGCTGTGAATCACTTGCAAGTTGTAGACTACTCCAGACTGTATTTGCTATTGGTATGAGATTCACAGCAGGATAAGCAGTGCAGGAAAGACCACTCTTCTCTAATATTACTCATCTGTAAATTTTTGAGAAATTAATTTTTGTTTACAGTGTTATTAACAAGAAAATTTTACAACTGGAGGAGAGTAATTTGGCTTGTCCTGAAGCAGTTTAATAGTAGTAATGAGAACAGCAAAGGAGAGTTGCACTCAAAATGCAGACAAATAGACTGTCAAGGAGATGTAAAAATGAATGGAAGTTTAAGGAAGATACACATTGAATATCCTTGAGTATCAAATGAAAGAGCAAAATCTGATAAGGAGAACTTTTTCAGAACTGAAGGAAAACTAGGAGGAAAATTCCAAAATCCTATTCCACAAAAAGCCTGTCCTAAAAGGAAGGAACTAGAAAAGGAGAAGTTATCACATTTCAAGTCCAAACTAAATCAAAATGAATACTTAACAATAACATTAAATCCATTTGTCGTTAACATATGCTATGACTTGAGTTAGGTGGAAAATTAACAAAATCATTTTATCAGCTTATAGACGATATCATAATGCTGTAATATTTGGAAGGTTGTAAATCATATAAGACTAATCCTGTCATGATTGTTTGTAAAATTGTACTGAATCAAGTCTTAAAAAATTTTTAATTCCATGGCCTAGCTTAAATGGGAATTAAAAATTCAGTAAACTAGATAAGTTGCAGACAAACTCTCTGAATAGACTAAAGTTAAGGTGCTTTACCACTACAGATGCACACAAGGAGCTGCATAAACCTCATAAGCTGCCATAAAGGAATATTGACATCCAATATGTTCCAGGCATTGAAAGATATTACACATTTCAGTGAGGACTAACAACAATCTTACCACAGGAAAGCTTTGGCACAGAATACATGTAAACATTAGAGACCAGGAACTGCAGGGTTGTTTGCAGCAAATAAATGTTTGTAAGGAGAATGAATTGTACCTAAGCTAGGATGGACACATAGCTGATCCACCCTTCAGCAGAGAAAGTCTGCTCTTGGACCACAATTCAGGTATGCATACCTTGTAGTTATCATTACAAGGTCTTTTAATACAGGCAGAGTATTTCAGGGAAGAATCTTTCCATACTGCTTTTGTTTATTCTTCCATCTAAAATCTGTTATTGCTTTCAGTAGAAGAAGGACACTGAATTAGAGAAGCCTTTTGCCTATTCCAGTATGGATGTTGTCCATTTTTTTCTGTGTCAGTCCTTTTAGAAATTTTGTCCATTCAACTTGAGAATCTTTTTGCCTCTTCTTACCTTCTGTCTCCATCACTATCATAAAGAGGAAGGAAACAGGATGTGGGTTTGAATTCACGGTCATACCTGATCATAATCAATACATTTGTCTGCAATTCCTATTCTGATTCTACACACAGGGTTACTTGCTTCTTATGCAAATTTAATGTATATTCAGATTTCAATTGTTAATTCAGTTTGATTGAGGGAATGTGGGTGGTTTGCATAACAACTGTTACACCCTTAAAATGTTTCAAAACTATTGCAAGAAACATTAGCATGATGTTCCAAAGCACAACACATCAGAGGTATTACATTAGAAGTTTGTAATTGAATTTCCTTGCACAGCATGTTTAATTTCTTAATATTATAAGCAGATTACTTAATTATTCTTCCTGAGAAAGGAGACGTAATATTACCTAATTCTGCCCTGCAGGTGAAGAGTGGTGGAACTACTGACTGTATGATTCTATTTTCTGAATAGTTACTAACTCCTTGTGTGAGCAGCCCAAAATCTCAGACCTCAGCAGGCTCTTAGCTGCAACAATATTGACACACTGAAGTTGGAATGCCAAGGCTGACTTTGTTGATCATCAAAGTACTGGCACTGACCCAAAGCATACAAAAATACAAGTAGTTCTTTGGACTTACAGGCTGAAGTGTGCACAGACCTTTTTACAGAAATACACTGAGCTGAATGCTGCCCACAGTGGGACTCTACTTGTGCAGTCTCAACAACCAGAGGTGTTCTACTGCGGCTCCACTTCTCGTTTCACAAAACACTGCAGTAGGAATAGAAAGGTTCTCACTCAGTTTCAACAAATATTTATATACAATTGGACATTTCATAATATCCTGTTCTGCTTAACAAGATGTTCTGTGGTTTCTGGAAGTCACATGGCTTACTAGTGGAAGTTTATTTTTATAAGTTGAGCTTTTGCAACCATTAGCTGCATATAACATACTGATCTTTGGGGAAGGAAAATGCTTATCTTAGACACTATGGGTAAACCATAAAGATATCATCAAACACCATAATTTAGGATAAAGATACAATTGGAATACAGAAAAAGGTGACCATTCCAGCTGAAAAGAAAGTCAGAATTAATTTTTGACACCGTGAGATTGCTGTGTAGGCTCCTGCATCAGCCTGTATTCAAAGTTCCACTAAACTGAAGAGCTTGATTCCAAGCCTGTTGTAGTAATCAGAGTATTTCCCTTCACTAACGTGATTCTGAAAAAAGGCGTGATTGTTGTATGAAAACATATACCAGTGTCTGAAAAGAAAATACTCTGGAAAAATAGAGAGATTTATATTGGGCTATCTGATGAAGTGACATTAGAGTTGTGAAAATATCCAAGATACTTCTTCTAACATTAATTTTGTCATTGAATGTTAAGAAGTCACAATATCCAGCAGTATCTACTTTTTTGTCTAGCCAGTGAATACATTTCAGCATGATCTACTGTGTTCACAGGATCATTTTTTACCAGCTAAGGATAGCAAGCATATTTCTCTACTGGCTATAGACGGCATTAAAACATTAATCTTCTTTCTAGTCATCATTTCTTCCTCATTCTTTTCAGTGTCTTGCATGCAATTAATAATTTTTATATCCTGGAATTCAATTAGTCCTGCAGCTTTAAAGCCTTCTATATGGAATAAAAGGTGCAAATTGGAAATTCTCATTGTAATCTTAAATTTTATATTTTATACATGTTATATTGTACCATATTCTGCCATTTTAACATTTTGGAAATTGCACATCTACTTAAACTAGGGGTTTTGTTGGTTTGTTTGGTTTTGTGTTTTTTTTTTTTTTTCTTCTTTCTATTTTAATGCTGTTTATGGAACACTGCTTTTCAGAAAATGAATGTTTAGGTAAAAACAGGTTTTATAAAAGACCCAAGAAAGCATCACAGGGCTTGGAAGAAATGGAAGCATTTTGTTTTCAGCAACTTAAAACCTCAGCTTCAGGGTGTCTGGACGGGATAAACGTTTTATTATTGGTCAGAGTATTTTCTGCTTTTTTCTTCAGTAATGTGCTTGCAGTTTCTGCTCATTCCTTGCTCATTTTCTTTGTCTCTTCATTTTTTACACAAGAATCAGAGGTTCGGTCAGAAAGCATTAGGTTTTTAGGTCATGGGTAATGTGGTTAGCAACACCTTCAGACTACACAGCTCAGTACTGTCTCATCAAAAAAAGATAATTAAAATTCAGGGCATGTATCATTATTCAGAAGTCAACATACAATGTTTCCATATGCATCTGATATAATGAATGAAGAAAATGCCCCTTTAATGTCACTTCAGTTATATCATTATTCAGCAGAGTTTTGTGAGGTATAAATTGATCATTTAACGATTCTATGCATACTAATTCCCCAAGCACCAAGAATTGCTTTTCTAGTAATGTGTAATTTTAAAATGTAGGGCAGAAGTGCATCTGTCTCTATGCTGGTAGCCTAGATAAGACAGAACAGAGACACCTTAGAGTATGAAAATCTGTACAAAGCAGGACATTCTCCAGCTACAGCACTAAATACAAAAACATTTCAAAGACTTAAGACTGGCATCAGCTTAATGATAACATCTTTTGGTGCAAAGACCAAGGAATTTGCTTTAAACATTATGGGTAAACTCTTCCAAATCTTCATTTCCTAAAGCAGATATGGCACTATAGTGGTAAGATAAGTCTCAAATGCGTGCCCATGTGTTTCCTGTAATGTTATCATGGTCGTCATCTTCTGTATTTAAATTTTACTGAAAGGTATTTACTACAGATGGTCTATCAACAATTTTGCTGACTGATGGTTCATACCAATTTTGCTCATTAAAAAAACCAAACAAACAAAAAAAAAAACACCACCCAACCACACCAAAAACCCAAAGCACTATTATCGGTGACAATAGAATCAGAAAAAATTAAAATATTACCAGCAGCAGTTATCAGTACAGAACAATCAAATAATCATAATTTAGTTTGTAATTTGTTCTAACATCACCATCCCGTGGTATATTTGCGTGAGAAACTACTGGGAACACTTACTTAATATGTGGAGTTACTATATTTCTGAGTTATTTCAGATATAACTTCTATAGTATATAAGCACTGAGCCTGTACCAAAAAACCTCACTGAATCCAATAAATTAATCTTGATTGATTTCAAGATATTTGTTAGCTTGTCCCTGTAGCTAGCTACTTAAAACAATTATTACAATTACGGTTACCAAATAATTATACAGTACGAAACTCAGATTTAAAGTCCAAAGAAAATGGTGTTAGTTGCTGCATAATCCTGAAGACACCGAAGCATCTCTAAATTTTGGCTTCAGCCTCTGGTGCATTATATTAGACCTTAAGAGGTTGTACCTGTAAACAATAATTTTCTCTAAAAGTAAAACCAAAATGTAGAAATCCAACATGTGTGGCAATACTGACAAATGAAAATAGAAACTAATATAGAAAAGATTATAAAATATTATAAATATGGACAGTTAATGTGCAGTACTTGCAAATTGCTATCCAAATGTCTCGTTACATCCATTTCTATGACCTACTACTGCAGCATGACAAAAAAATGACTTAATCTCATGGGTTATTTTATTCTACAGTATTTATTTGTGTACTGCATGTGGAATGAGGTTATTTAGAAACAGTAGTTAGTTTTGGCACGTAAAATACTCAAGCAAATAAAGATTCCTGGAATTAGAAAGAAAGCTTCCAGTAAAACAAAGGTTGAACTCTCAAAAGTTCAAATGAAACCTAAACTAAACATTACTAATCTTCAGAGATTACATGTTACTATCTTTAACTTTTGATTTTCAAGTGCAGTGGTAGTAGAGTGTTTAAAATCACAGTTCTGTTTCCACTAAGTTTATAATAATTTTTTTCATGCTACTTTTGCTTTAGCAGACACATGGTGTGGGTTTCTGTAGGTTTTTAAAATAATATCACATCTTTTCTCCATTAAACCAATTTTGTTTTTTTTATAACTGGTGACTTAGATCAACTACGAAAAGATAGCCTTACTGAATTTACAGGGAACCTAAAATTGATGTAGAAGGTGCTGACTTGAGACCAATGTTTTAAATAGGCATTTTCTGTGTTTTTATTATTACAGTGGTTTATTTTCTCTAAAAGAACAAGTTGGTGTGAGCATTGTTTTTACTGAACATTCCTTTTGTGCTTGAAATCATTATGTTTTTCCAGGGAAGACAAAATAAATTATTATTTCAGCATGGGATGAAAGAGGAGCAGGAAGCAATCAAGAGCAAGGAGAAAAATACCACCACAAAATACTGACAGCCAAAAGATGAAGTCTGAGTTACTGCATAGTTCATTATGTCAGGAAATAGGAGAAAGCAGACAAGAACATGTGCTGTCTGTATTGGTACATACAGTATTTATGCATCTTTTAAAAATAATGCTTAACAATTTACAAGAAAAAAGAAATTTATACTACTCTTCATATGAAGAATTAGGCTATATTAAAAAATGTCAGTAAGTTGTGGGAATGAGTAACTAATCCATATGGACTTAGCTACATGGACAACAAAAACCTCTGCTGTGCACTCTCTATGCAGTGTAAATCAGGTAGCCCAAATAGAAGCATGCTGAAGATGCTGAGTAGCATTTCTTTAGAGGCACTCGTGTTGAGATTAAAGTATAATATTCTTGGTGAAGGAGTAAAAGAGGTAATATTTCATTTGATAATTTGGACTTCCATAAAGTTGTCTCTGAAAATCAGGTTTTTCTGCAGTTTTGTGATCTCTGGCTGTAGTAAAACAAAAAGCAAAGCAGCAAAATGACCAGTAAAATTAAGATTAGGTAACCTTATTTTGGATTTATCATTCGTTTCTTTTCAGAATTAGAGCTTTAGGTACAATTTGGTAGAACTGCAAAGGAGGTGCAAGTAATTTTGAGGAAAGAAATGAATTTGTTCAACAAGTTGTTAGAAGAGCTAAATTTCTACTTCAGAAATAGCTCCCATGTCTTACTGATTTTAATATTGTTAACCGAATGTGAGAAGCTCTGGTTCATGCCCACTGAGTTCAACAGGAAATGGCTTGAATCCACAAGCCATCTTGGGTCAGGCACAAAATTATTTTGATGGCTTCAAAGAATAGAAATATATAGGACTATAAGGGAGCACAGTCGATAAAATGAAATTTTGATCTTGCTACATTCAGTAGGAATTTTATTGTTCACTTAAAAAAGACTGAAATGGTTCACAATATATTAACTTAGTTAAGCTACAGTATGATTGGGCAGGCTGGCTGTGGAAAGCTCAGAAATAATAATAGTAAAGGAAATATCTCTTTCATCAGAGACTTGAGTTTTCCTACCAGGAAACTTAATTTTTTTTTTTTTTTGAGGTTTTACAAAAATAACATAAAATGAGGAAACAATTCTTATTCCTTGAAAAAGTAAAACCATGAGGGTACCAAATTATTTTTACATTTGAATCTATCTGGTCAGATACGAAGGGTGAAATTGACACTTTTGCATACACAAACACCACCAAGCAATTTCACAGACATCAGCATCAGAAAAAATACATTTCTGTTAATGACAGTATCATGCCTTACACCTCAATGCAAAGTCATCTGCAGACATTTAGCACACATGGAAGCTTAGTGTAATAGTGCTGTTATGTTGGAGCCATGTCACCGGCTCAGTGTAATCGCTGCTTTCCTGGCCCTTAATTCCTCAAGTCAAGGCTATGTGTTTTAGAGATGTACCCACAAAGGACAACTTAAGAGAAAAAATGCACCAAGGTTATCAGGAATAATAACAATGAAGAACTAAAAATTCATCACCGTTATATTTTTAAAATTATATATAACTTATATGAATAAAGATATTAAAATAGCTTATTTTTTCCCTACTTGGATGCCTCTGCCATATACACCTTTATTTCATATTAACACTGGAGAAGGATTTAGCTGAAAAACTTACTTGTCTGAGACCAAAAGAAAGCTTCATAATTCCTCACAGTCCTTCTGTTAATATTTTCAAAGATAAAAAATATAATTAACCTTTTTGTCAAAAAAGAAAAAATCAGAAACACAGTGAAATTATGGAAGATCTAGATTACAACTCCAGTGAAAAATATGGGACAAATGGGGTAGGCATATAAAAGTATCAGTTCTGACTGAAATATGAAACTTATGCAAACAACGGGGAAAAAAACCCAGCACTCTTTTTAGGACATTTTAATATGTGTGAAAACTACAAATGCTAGAACTGTGAAAGAGAAATTGGGAATGTGATCCATATGTCCTGAAAATGCCACTGCCCACAGCTAAATTATTTTTGGAGAACAGAACAGAGAACAGAAGAACAACTGCTAAAGCTGTTATAAACACAGGATCTCCCTGGTGATGCAAAGATCTTACCATGGCAGATATTAATGAGTGAGTATTGCCATCTGAATACCATATATGAAGAAATAATCTTTGGTATGTTCTAGAGTAATTACTAAGGAATACAATATTATTTATCAATTATGTCTCTAATTCTCTGAGGAGAAATGATTCTGGTAACACCAAGGAGAAAAAAAACCCCACTATTCAGGGTGGTTCACACACTGATTTTCTTCATGTAAGTGAATAGAATTTAAAAGCCTGAACTGATCTAAGTAACTCTACTGTATTAGGCAAAATCGTATTTTAAGCTTGAGAAACTTTATCATAGCATATTTTTTCAAAGTGAAGTAATTTGACTTCTGCAATATATGAAATAGCAAGCAGTAAGGCCTGTGGAGAGATTGTGCTACTGTTCTCAAAACTAAAATCACATCATGAAAGATTGGGTGACACAAGAGAAGTAATTACCAATTAACTTGGGCTGCCATTTACTTGTTCACAGTAATGTGAGGCTGAAAGGAATAAGCTTCATTTGTTCTGCTGTCAAAGACAACCAAGCCTAGTATTTCTACTCTGTACTTTTAGAAAGCAGAATCCTTGTACCAGCTGGCATTTTTTTACTTTCCACCCAAAGGCTGACCCTGGACACTTAATCCTCTGAAAATTCAGTAGCCTGCATTTCTCACATTCAATCTATTCTAGAGAGTTAGTACCCATTTATACCAACATTATCTTTCTAATACGCAACACGTACTCTCATAACTAGTTCGTGCTAGTAACTCTTGCTATGGAAAAGGATAGAGACCAACATAAAGAGTGATAGATTCAAAGAACTCAGTACGTACATTTTCTTGGCCATACCAGTAAACTATCCCTGAAAAAGTTAAAAGTTGTTTATAAAAAATTCTGAGTGGTGACAACAGATACCATCTGTTTTGTTCTGGTTTACAAAGGAATTGCGTCAATCCATGATGTATTCTATACCACCCCTCCCTCACAACAGCCACTAAGCAAAACCTCACAACAAAGCTGTGACTATCATATTGAAATAATCAAAAAATGAGTTTCTTTTCTTAAAAATGACATTTGAAAATTATATTAACGACACACTTCAGGTTCAATACGAATTTTTCTCATCTTTAAAAAAAGCCTTTGTTAAGAAATTTATGAATTCTGAAACTAAATAGTTCTCTGCACATATAATCATCAAACTTGAACTGACCTTAAGTACAGTTTTTATTTTTTGTGTCTCTATTCTTTTTTTCTCTTCATTCTTTTCTACATAGTATTTGTGGAATTCAGCATCTGGAACGAGCAGGAAACAGGTTGACCCTCTTTGACTCCCTTTATTTCTGCATAGTGACATTTTCCACTGTGGGCTTTGGGGACGTTACACCCAAGATATGGCCTTCGAAGCTGCTTGTTGTCATTATGATCTGTGTTGCTCTTGTGGTGTTGCCCATACAGGTAAAGGTGGATCTTTCTTCTCTTTAGAATTGGTTTTGAAACAAAAGAATAGTAACTGGAGTAATTTATTGTTACTATTATTATTGCACATGTCAGAAAAAGTAATGTCTTCAATACCTCTTATTCTGGTGTGGGTTTTAGTTAGTTTGTGGTTTTTTTTTTTTTAAATTCCTTTTTCCTTTGTCTATTCTCCTATAGTCTAGATTTATACGAAAAAGCAGAGCGCTAATAACATGTTTTGAGTGCTGGTGAAAGCTTTCTGTTCCTATCACGTACTACAGAGCTCTTCCTTCATCCCGAGATACGGGTTTGTTATTAATGGAACTATTGGAAAATAATCAAAACAACAGAACAAAAAACAACAACAAAACCCCTTACAAAACCAAACACTTGCCAGCACTTTATGACTACAGTATTTCCTCTGCAGGCTCTCTCTATTTCTAATCTTGTTTTTCTCTGCTTCCTCTCTTGCTCTTGCAGCTGAGTGCTAACTTGAAAAAAATATCTCATTAAATCTGCAACTCAAGCAAATTGGGTTCACAGCTGTGTGTATTGGTACACACACAGAGATCCAGCATCACAGTTAGGAATTTTTGATGCCTGCTTAAGTTCAGGACTTCTAACAGTTTCAACAGGAAAGGGCTGATGCATGAAAATCCAAGTATTTCAAGAAGTCACTCAATTTCATTACATCTGTTCCGAATATTTCATGGTTCATTAGGTGACACTTGATGTCAAAAACCCTGAGATTGGGAAGCCCTGCCAAGATGTTAACTCTTCCACACTTGGTATATTCACAATATATGGTATATTCACAATATACATCTAAGTGTGAAAATTAAATGCTTTTCTCAAATGAAAGGTTAATTTAACACGCATTGGAAAAAGAGAGCTTAAAGTTATTATATACATAAAGGAAATAAGTTATAGCCTTCATTGTTTTTTAAAATTTTGAGATTTACTGTAATCTCATGGTATTTTAATAGTTTTACCCTGCTATTTCTGTGTGACAGAGACTGGCTCTGCTGCCATGTTTTTCAATCACCCTATTCATCTCACCCACTTACTAGAGAGCTTTTTACGAAGACATTTACTAAGACATTAGCCCACAAAGACACTGTGGGCTAAGGGCGTCTTTTCACAGAGGCCTGAGATGAGCGATGCAACATTCTTAACTCATGATACAGTTATAATGCCCATCTGCTTGTCTGTATTTCACTGAACATTGGCATCTCTTGCAGTTCGAACAGCTGGCATATTTGTGGATGGAGAGACAAAAGTCTGGTGGTAACTACAGTCGACACAGAGCTCAGACAGAAAAACACGTTGTGCTATGTGTTAGCTCTCTGAAGATTGACTTACTTATGGATTTCTTAAATGAATTCTATGCTCACCCCAGATTACAGGTACTTACAGTGAAAAAAACTCGAGAATAAATTCTAAACACTGAGATTTTTGCAGACAACCTTCTGAAATGGTCTTTAATTTGTAAAACTGAATTTGGGAATAGCTGTCTGAATTGGGAATCTATAATTACAATAAGAAGCTGAGATAGAGTATGGAGGCATTCATTTTGAACTGAGGTAGTCTAAATAGATAGAATTACTGTCCTGTTCTATTATGCCAATCTTTTTAGAAACAAGTATTTCCATGGAAATCCTTTATAATCTACCCCAAACTAGAAAATGAATAAATGAAAATTGCTAAAATTATTTTTTCCTGTTGTGTTCGGTCTGGATCCAAAACTCCTCACAACTCAAAGCATCTTTGGATTTCTGCATTTTGCTTGGCTTCTTTTGCCAGTGCTAGGACCATTAGATAATTTTGGAATTGTTGAAATGAAGAAATAGACAGATGTACTATAAAGGACAAAGACCTTGAAAGATTACACACACAGTTTTCTCGGTGAAAATATTCCCTACCTAATGCAAACATATAAATGTTTATTTATATGCGATAGCAATTTGGATTCATTAACATTAGCTTTAGCTACAGACCATTTCTTTTACTAAATCTTCTCTATGTCTTTTACGGACTTACCTGTGGTACCATGATTCATTAACTAGTGCAAAAAATCACAAAAATACAATCCTCAAATTGCTAAGAAGCAATTTGACAAATCCCAAATCCAAAATATTCCCCAAAATAACGAGCTAGTAAGAGGCATAAGCAAATGCACAAAGAAATCCAGTTCTTTATAGATACAAACATAAATTGAAATCCACAAATTTGTTAACTTGCCTGAAGAAAGTCAGGCTCCATGACAGACTGAAGACAAATAAGAAAAGTTCTAATACTACTTATGTAGCCTAGAAGAGCCTATATACGTTCCCTTCACCAGTGGAATGGGAAGCTGGAGGATACAGATGATGCACTAGATCCAATGTTTTCTGCAAAAATATGTGTTGGCTAAGGCAGACTTCTATGACAAAGATGTCCTAAGCTCTCAGTCTCTCCTCACACATTCCATTTCTCTCTCCTGTTCATACATACATACATGTACTTCAGAGCAACCTTACTTTTCCTAACAAGGATTGTCTGTAGTACAGGAAACAGAGTTTGAATCTGCCCGTTAATGTAGAAGAAAAAAAATTGGGGGAGACAATTCCATTTCGATTCTTGTAAACTTTCTACATTTTCCAGCTTGAATGACAGAAATGTAACTTGTCCCTAAAAACCCCCTTATGCCTATATGGAAACAAAAATGTTTCTAAATGGACTTGAGCTGTCACCCTGGAGTCTTCTGTGAGCAGCTGACAACTGTCCAGCTAGTTTTATTATTCAATATTTTACACTCATGTATTCAAATAACTTTTGTCAATTAAATGGGAGTTATCAGAGATATTTTTGATGTCCCGAATCTCTGTTGACTCATTTTCTAGCAACAATAAATGGTAACATAAGAAAATGACTATTCCCCCTTATGTTTTTGACAGGACTATTATGTCGTTATTTTGTGTCCTGCTGAGATGGATGCTCAGGTCCGAAGGGTGTTACAAATCCCAATGTGGTCCCAAAGAGTTATCTATCTGCAAGGCTCAGCACTAAAAGATCAAGACCTGTTGAGAGCTAAGTAGGCAATTATTGACATATATTGGTTTTTAGTTTTGTTTCACTCGTACTGTATGATAAATGTTTAACAAACAACAAAAGCTGTGCGAGAAGGAAAGCATGTATTTATAAAGCAAGGCTATTTAATACAATTTGTTTTAGTTAATATCTGAAGATTTTAGAGGAACAAATATTTGTAAACTCTTTTAATTTGACCAAATTTTTCTTTGTACCTTTTCAGTCTCAGTTTTTAAATGTATTGAAACAGAGTGCTTGTGATTTCTTCTGAAAAAACACAGAAAATTCTAAAACTGCCAGTAATACCACAAATAGTGTGTTTCTTGAGTAAATTATTTCCTTGAGAAATTTTTTCTGTTCCTTGATGGCAAATTTTATGGCAGTTCTCCTCACCAAATGAAAGGAGGGAGGAAAAAAAAAGTAAACAAAAATAATGAATTTATTTAGAAACAAATATAGATATCTAAAATTAAACCAATATCTGTCTGAGTATTTGTGTCATTCAGTCGTCTTTACCCCAGGGGAGTTATTTCCAAGAATCTAGTCTGCAAGAAATCTCATGAGCAGTGTTACCTTCTTTGATTTCTGACACTGAAAAAAACCCTACTTCTATATCTGTTCAAAATTTGAGAATACAATAAAGCTTTTTTACAGGATTAGGAGTTTTCTTTTAGAGAGAGTTGTTTTGGTTTTGGTGGGTTTTTTTTTTTTGCTTTCTTGCTGATTCCAAGAAAGAATTCATGTGGGGATTTGGCTGTCATTTGTTCTACACACTAGAAGAAAAATTAGTGTGTTCCCTAGAGATAATCTTGAATTTCACTTACAATAACTTGGAGGTAGTCAACTTTGGAACTGTGCCTTATCCTGCAGAACATGTAATTGAATGTACCTGCCGTAGAATAATTTTCAACCTCTCCTGAGGAAAGAAGCATAGTGGGAATTTAATATAAAATATAACTCAGTAGCTAAGACATTTGCTGTATTTCTTCTTGATTAGAACTTAATGTACTGAGAAGATATAAAGCACACGGTAAACGACTAATAAAGTAATTGTTACCAAAAACAAAATAAAAAAGTGTCTTATTATCAAAATGTATACATATATTATGTATTAAGTTCAATATCAAAATAACATGGTAAACGTCTCACCAAAAAGTAAAGAAATACCAAAAGTTTTTTGACTGCACAAGTAGCAGTCAGTTAACTAAAGACTGTATTTTTCTTTATACGCCCTAGTACACAATTTGACTTTACAAAAATGATATTCATTTCATGTTCCTACCTTTGAGACCTTCACTTTGCAAATTTTTGGCATTCTTTGAACAGTGTTCATGTGCCCAGCTTTAACAAAAATCCCCGGAAAGAATTCTATCATGAGGTATCTCCCTGATACTTACATTGTTCATCAGCTTGACTGGAAACGTTATAGCTGCCTCAGCATTTGAAACAACACAGTAGTGGATTAAAACAGGTCTCATTCTCTTCACGTACTAGCACTAGAAAACGAGTAACACTGCTATGCTCGATTTTTTTTTCGCCTACAGCTCTCCCCCGTGTTCTGTAATGACCTAAAATATTTTTTTCTCTCTCATTCCACTTGCTTTAGTGAACCATCACAAATCTTAATCCTCTCCATGTCCACTGTTTTTCTTTACCTTATAATTTTTCCTTTCACAAATTTCTCATCAATATACGAAGTCCCTTTAATTTCTGCATCCTCAAGCAGTGGAACTATTGGGGTTTTCTGTCTCAGATTCAGTTTTCTGGCACATAAAAATGGTGTAATTCTCAAAGCTTTTTTCAGTCGATAGGACGTTAATAACACTTCTCTCATCTAATTAATGTTTTTAATGTAGATATTATTAGTGTTTCTGTTGTCTAAATTCATGACATTCATAGATGTTAATCTGAGGTTGTTATCCTTGTTATCTGTGGCTGAAGTGATTCAAGAAGTTACAAAAAACATTGGGGAAAAAGGTGTATATGTTTACATGAGGTTTCATTTCCTTACAAAATCATCTATATATATTCTGTCAATTCCAGTTACCTCATCAGCTCTCATCAAAATCTCATCTAATTTCAATGAATTTTCTTTCCTACAAATTTATTAAAGACCTTATCTTCCCAGTTCTACTCCCATGCTTAGCTAAAACTACTCATGCTGCTCCCATGATTTCTTTCTAATAAGCACTCAGAAGTGTCCTTGTGCCCTCACTTCTTCACATCAGCTGGTATTTTGGATATATTGATTTACCTTTGTCACAATGACTTTTTGCATTTCAAGTACTTTAATCTTTTGAGGCTTCTGCCAGGAGCCTATGTGGAATCCACATTGACCTGATTTTATCCTTCTGTTTTCTATATACTTTCTCTGAATGATCTCACACGAAAGACACAAATTTATTCACTATTTCTATAGTCCAGAATTAAAAGGTGCGCCAAGCTATGTGACATCTCATTACAGGTGTCTATTCATCAGCTTTAGTTTAGTTGTAGACAGTTGCAAATAGATCTTAATTTTTGCTATCAAAATAAAACCAGTATCCTGCTGTGGATCATAAGGTTAGAATCATGTTGTAGAGCATCCAGTGTAGTCTGAACCTATGTCTTGTATGTCTGTTTCTCACACAAGCTCTCATTTTTGCCCCACTTAAAACTATATCTATGTTCTTAACATGTATGATGTTGATGCCCTGAACCCTTGTTTCAGAACACTCTGGAACATTATTTATGTAGTACATCACTTCGCCTCATTGCAGTCCTTCCCTGGCTTACCCTTCTTTATTGCATCAAGGAGTAACGCCCTATTCTCACTTAGCCTGTAACTCCCAGTTCTTACTGAGAGGTAACCTTCTGAAAAGTCTATAATGCTATTCTCTTTCACACAGACCACAGATTAACATACAATTCCCATTGTGATTTCACCCATGCTGTCCCTTCAATCTAGGATGAATTTCTCAGAAATATCTGTAAAGTAATCCTGGTGTTCTCCACAGCATCCTCTCTTCTGTTGGTTCTCTGCTCTGATATCTAGTGAGACCACTTTCTACCAGGATAATTCTTTTATTCAGGTATTGACACACTGTTTATTCCTGTTTGCCACGTTTGCATATACTCTTGTTGTCCTTTGTGTGTCACTTAACTTCTATGGCAAGGACTGTCTTTTTGTTCTACGTTTGTACAGAATGAGATTTCAGTTTAAGCCTAGGGTCTCAGGAGTAAACTATTACCAAAACCACCAATTCTATTTTCTAGCAGCAGAGAAACGGAAGACTTAGGAATCTCAGGTCCCATTATGGACTCCAAAATGGAGTTGCTGTAGTGAGCAGTGAATTGCTTGTTCATTTTCCCCAGTTTTTCACCCCTTTTTCCCCTTCCCAGGAAACCCATTCTGATCATACTGTTTCTCTTTACCCAGAAAGTTCTGTCTTCCAAAGGACCAATCCCCTATTTCTTTACTTTCATGTTCCAGTAAGTAAAGTGGAATTCACTGCAGAAGGATATCAAGGTCTGAGGCAAGATAGGAAAACCAAACTTTGATGAAACCTTCAGTCGGACAGTTCTTCTCTGCATTGCCACCACCACTCTTTATTACATGACAAGTTGTACCCACTAGAGAACAGGCATTAACAGTTCTCAAAGAGACCACGAACTGAAAATAGTTAATTCATTTAACGCATACATACACAGAAAGCTTTGTTATTTATCCCTAACGTGTTATTCTACCCATCTTTCTGCTATCACTAGGCAAGACAAGTTGATATTATCTGTCCCCTCTCATTCATTCTTACCAATAACAACTTGTACATGTCATACCCTTACACACCTTGCAAACTGGTGCTATTTATTCCCCTTTTATACTCATGGCAGATAAATATTTATTTTTAAAATTAAGTGTGTTTGAGGCTACCCTGCTTTTATTACTTTGGCACAGTTTCTGCTGCCCACAGAACCCAGTCAGTAAGTATTGGTACACTGTGAGTTAGTGCACAGGGTGACTATTGGTGACATTCAGATAATACATGAGAACAGATAGAGTAAGCTTGCTCTGTATTCTGTTTCTGTAAGCATACAAGACTATAAACTGTGAAACGCAAGTCCACATAAGTATTGCTGTTTAACAGGCTTGTGTCCCTTTTTCTAGAATGGATGATGCTGAAGCTTGTTTCATTCTGAGTAGCCGCTGTGAGGTAGACCGGACTGCAGCTGTAAGTTTTGAAGAAATAACTAAGAATGAATGTGCATGTTGTTTATACATTTACTGCCCTTATTCCCTGTCAGCTACTGAGACTTCTTCTGTGAATGCAAGATTAAAATTAGCTGATTTACACAGAGATTTTGCATTTAGGATGAGCTCAGTTAAGATAATGAAAACATTTCTATTTGATTCTGCAAGGTCAGAATTTCACAAAATTATGAAATATAATCTAATGGCTTATTTCACTTACCATATCTACTTAGGATTTTTTTTTAAATAAATTACATGACTCATCTGCTAAAGAAGTTAGAATTTTACAACACATTTTAGTAATACATTGAAGAAGAACTAAGAATCTGGCAACATCAAACCCCGTGCAGTGAAGCTGCACACAACTTGATAAATTAGCTCTATCTTCCTAGGCAATGTATCAATGGAGGCTGAACAGCCTCCATTCTCTCAGCCTTTCCTCACAGGGCCTCTGCTTCTGCCCCTGACCGTCTTGGTGGTCCTCTGCTGAGCTCAGTCTGGCTCATACCTCTCTTTGCTGTGTTAAGGGCCTGCAACCTGGATAGTGTCTAGATTACCTAGCTTGTGTTGAGCAGAGGGGCATAATCACTGCCTTCTATCTACTCGCTGTGCTCCTGTTAAAGCAGCCTGGGATGCTGTCAGCCTCCCCCGCTGCCAGAGCACACTGCCAGCCCATGATCAGCCCACTCTCTGCCAGGAGCCCCAGGTCTTTTCTAGCAGAGCTGCTGTCCGGCCGGCCAGCTCCCCGCCTGTACCAATGCTGGTGGTTACCGAGTCCCAGAGGCAGGACTTTGCTTGTGCCCTGGCTGAATTTCATGAGGTTCTTGTCACCTCATTCCTTCATCATATCTGGACCATCTGAATGGCAGTCCTGCCCTCACGTGTTCAGACTGTTCCCTCCAGTTTTGTCTTGCCTGCAAACCTGCTGAATGTGCACTCTTTATTAACAGAACAGGTTCCAGTGCAGATCTTTGTGACACTCCATGTGCCACAGGTCTCTGGGTAGAGTATGTGCCGTTTGCCACTGCCCTAAGACACCAATATCTAACAGTATTTTACCATATCGTTTCCACTCATCCAGACTGTAATGTCTGAATATGGAAATGAGAATACTGCCTGAGCATTCCTGTGTCCAGAATTACAGCTTCCCAGATTATCCTTTTCTTTGAAGATGGATAAAGCTATTATTTTTTCTGCCATTGTTGGGAGACCTCCTCCATTCTCCACAACCTTTCAAAGATAAGAAAACAACCAAGAAGGACATCGGCCTGCTCTCTCTGCACTCATCTGATCCTGTGGGCTCATACGGGTTGAGTTCTCAGAAGCAATCCTTGCCTAAAAACATCCACTGCTGGTAATTCTTCTGCTTGAAGCCTGCCTCAAAGCAGAGGCCTGAGAGACCTTGTTGGTGAACACAGAGTACCTCAGCCATGTCTTGTCTGCAGAATTATTGGATTTCTGTATATGTGTACATATATTTATGTACTTAAATAAATGTAATATACAAAATACATAATATTACTTATATAACATATATGTAAACATCGATACTACCTGGTGTTACATAGTCTTCAAATGAGTTTTCTTCAATGGAGTCAGTCTGTGAGAGATTTTTTTTCTAACGTAACATGGTTATTTGTATTTAATTGTCATCATCTCATACTCCTTATTCTAGGATCATCAAACCATTTTAAGAGCATGGGCAGTTAAAGACTTTGCTCCAAATTGTCCTTTGTATGTCCAAATACTGAAACCTGAGAATAAATTCCACATCAAGTTTGCAGGTAAGTGTAAGATTTCAGCCATTTGAAACACGTATTAGTATCTGGCAATTTGTTCCGTAAGCACACAAGGCAAGTGAGATTGCCTAGGCTTATTTAATGGTTAGAAGCAGATTAAGAGTGCATTATTATAAAATAATATGGGCTGTATATCTTATCAATAATAAAATGTCATGTCTTACATTAAAATCTTATCTATAAGCACTTTTAAGTATTATTAGTCTCTTATGTTACATAATACATGGACTAGAATTATTTGATATATAACAGATAGTTACCTCTCAATTACAGATTCAGGTAGGCTTCCACCTTGCTATATCCATGTCTTTAAACCATTTCTGTCTACTAAAACATACTGTTACTAAGGAGTACATGAGAAGATGTGCTCAGGAAAGGCCAAATTTTATACAACAAACAATTGAAAAAAATCTTCCCATTGGCAGATACACCATCCAAGTAGTAGAGTACACCCTACTCTTTCAAAATCTCTAGCTTAAAATTTAAATAGAGTTATTAATGGCACATGGTCAACCAAAAGAAGACATTTCTCTCTGAAATATTTTTTGCAAGAAATAATTGCTGTAACTGAAATATACTTAAGAAAAAAATCTCATTCTGTTCTATATATGATAGTATATTTCTATAACCAAATTAATTCCTTCCCTATGACATTTAAATAAGCCTTGATCTTCAGAAACTGCGAGAATTAATTTCTTCTTTCCGTAGTCAATGATTCTGTTGCTGACAAGCCTCTGGAAATTTCCAAAAACAGGAATAGAGAATGCATACAAAGTATGTCCTCACTTTTGTTTCCCTAAATGGCATAATTATAGCTAGACTATAAATTCTATCTACAAAGTAGCTTAGTTAGAGAGGTAAGTTGGTTCTAAGGATTTCAGTGATACATTAGTGCAACTAGAAGTAGAGGTATGTAGACAGCTCAGATGTAGGTGGAAAGATTATTTACTTATTTTTACACAGCAGTTTTCATATGGCTTATGTTTTTAACATCAGATGTACTACTTGCATTGTCTTTGCATCAGAAACAAATTCTGCTTCCATTGAAAGTAACAAACTGAATCAAACACTAAATTCAGAAGAAAAAAAAAATTACTTAGCATGCAATAAATGACTTCGTGACCTTAGAAAACCTTTGTGACTTCAAGTTTCTACACTGGCAAGAAATTTAATTAAGTTGTAACGATTATCCCTTCCTATATCTAGTTTAATACTTTCACAGGTATACATGAATGACTTTAAAGAGTAATTTCTATTTCTTTTTATGCCGTCACCAGTGCTGGAGAGCATTTAACTATGATATGAATTTTAAGTACTAGCCATCCAAGTTGAATATAATTTTTACAATACTGAAAGCCTGTGCAGAAAATTTGGTAGTTTTAAGTATAAGCCGATACAGAGGGCTAGATGTAATGCTTCTGTTTCTTTCTCTTGTCTTGCCCCCTCCCCTAAATTCCATTAAAAGGCAGAAAAAAATAGGTATGTCTATAGTAATGTACCATCACAGCGAGTAATAATGTGCGGGTATACTTCCTTGTACGGACTCACAAAAACAAAGCACACTTTTGTGATTTAAAAAACAAAACAAAACAAAAAAACACAAAAAAAAAACCACCAGAGAAGGATAGGGGTAAGAAGAAGAAAAGTTGTAAAAAACTGGAAAAGAAAAACAGCAACCACCTAGGCTGCAAGATGCAGCACCTGTTATACCAGTTTATGCAAAAACTGCAGAAGGTGCAAGAGATGCCAGCTGGAATATGCTACATGGCCAACTGGAATATGCTACAACTGGTGCAGCAAGATAGTGGGATTCACAGAGCCATTGCATCCTCTCCAGGTGTAGCTGCAGGACAGAAATTATGAACTGGATACAAAATTAACTGCTCATGTAATCTGAGAGATAGCATGGATGGGGCAAATCATACACAGCTGCTCTCCAGGTTCAAGTGGAAGATGAAGATCTTGAGGCAACTTCTGGTTGTCTCTATCTTCATCGTTTTCCTAGACAAGGAAAGGAAGTGATAATTCTGTTCAGTGGAAAATATTTTTGTAAAACAATTTATATATTTTTTTTTTTCTACAGATCATGTTGTGTGTGAAGAAGAATTCAAATATGCTATGCTAGCTCTAAATTGTATATGCCCAGCTACATCTACATTAATCACACTGCTGGTTCATACATCTAGGGGACAGTAAGTATATACCACCAAACAAACATACAAACAACCCCAAAAAAACAACCTCGTAACAATTATAGCAGATATTCTTTGGAAAATAGCTTACCCTGAACTCCCAGGCAACTACAGTTTTTCAAGACAAATCAGAACATTCTGCACGATAAAACCATCACTCAAGATATTATAATTTCAGAGGACATCCACCCCTCCCCTCCAATATTTTACAATTTGTTGCATGCTGTTGTGCCTCTTCCACAATAGACGATACAGAAAATTTATATTATCAGTTTAGCAGATTGAGTTGTGGATCTATCACACAGTTCTAATTAAGAACACCAACAAGACCCAAGAATACCTATTTTAATATGTTATTTTGAAGGTCTACTTTTGTACACCTATAAAAATTCCTATTCACCGGGCTCAAAAAATGTTTTTCCGATAACATATAAAATATTATTTGCTATTCAGTGCCTGTACGTTAAGAAGCAAGTAAACGTATATATGAGATGTTTTTTAATATTACTATGTCTCTAAAGATTGCATAGTCACAGTAAAACTTTTCCATATTTACCAAGATAATTTTACCACATCTAGTATATCTCTGTAAAGCTGTATTCTTGGAATAATAAGGTGTTCTTATTAAAATGTTGTGGGCAGAGAGAGGCATTAGAGAGTAAATCTCCAAATATATCTATAGAAAGGGAATATGTGCATATAGGCTGCAAAATAACGCATTTGAGAGTCTAGTAAAAATGCAGACTTTTTTTCAAGTAACCACAGTCCCAGTAATATCTTGATATTTACAAGCAGAGTTATTTAACCTTCTACATGGCATTTGTAGTATTCCCCTGTGCCCAGGATGGGGTAAACTGAAATTATTGCTAAAACATTTACTACCAAGAACAACAAATGTCAAGATTTTAATGACACTGTCTGTACTAGAATCTGCTAAGACGGCAAAAGAATACTGTTTCCAGGCCTCCTGAGGACCATGGGAAACACATTCTGCATCTCCCTAGTCTTCATTATCTGACATGCACAGAATATAGAGCCTTTATTAGTTGTTTTACATTACATGTACATGAAAGAAGAGCAGTATTCATAACATCTAGCAGAGAATTTTACATCGGCACAAAACCAGACATATGAAAGGGAGTCTCTTTTCTGCTGGACTTAAGAACTTTAGCATTTAATTTTTAACAGAAGCATATTGATCATTTATACAGATACCCAACTAAGAGGCAAAGTAACTATAGCAAAAGAAATATAAAACTATTTCTTTTGCAATCATAATTAACTAATGTGATCAGGGTTGTTAAAGTAACTAATTTCTAGTCTAATCATTGTAGGCTAGGAGCAAAAAAGTATTTTTTGCACAAGTAGTTGTCAGCATTACTTTGAATCCTTACAGAAACATACCATCTTGCTGTACAAATACAGAAAAACTGGAAAAGTGAAAATGTCTGGTTGTCATTCTTCTACTTTATTCAGAACTCCTCAGAGCATTTGATCTCAGATGGGCTCCAAAATACCAAAAAACAACAAACTTTAGACCTCTTGGAGCATGTGTATTAATGCTGGACTAATTGGTTGAATAGATATGACTGTTCTTTCAAACAACACTATATCTGTGAAAGATTAAAACAGACACATTTACATCTGTAAACAAAAAGAAACACACGTACATAAACTAAACCCACTGTATCTTCTGGTATTATTATGTAAGGAAACTGGGAAAATGTTCGTTTTCTAAGCAACTTTGTCCAGATCAGCTTGCTATTCAAATTTAGGGGAAGTTTGCTGCTGTTTATATGAACTGACTTTAGTCTTTAATGCTACTTTTCAGATAAAAGAAACTAGATGTAAATAATTCCATTGCCTCCTCAGCTGTTTTTTGGAATTCAAACCCTCATTCTGTGAGACCCAAAATTCTACCTTGAACCTTATTTATAATTTTACTATTGATCTTAATTATAAATCTTAAATATGTATCTATAAATGTTATCTTATTATCTAATGTAGTAATGGAACTTTATGGTTGTATTATATTGTATTATAATACACAACATTGGAAGAAAATAGTGTTTCTGACTTGAACTTAATGTGATATTTACAGAACAGCCCCATGGGAAGCTTTTAGACAAGTAGCTGGAACCAAGCAAACTTTAAACAGGTGAACATTTTATTTTAGGGGAAAAAGTAAAACACGGGAAAATTTTATTCTGTAATTGCATTTTAGTTCTGCTATTCTACCACCTAGCGTACTGTTTGTTAATACTGCTGCAATAAAAATGGTTTACTTATTTTCATGCTGAAACAAACACATTTCTATGTTGAGAGTGGAGAAGAGTGTTAAGTTGAAGAAAAACAGGAATTGGTTTTAGATATTGAAAATATATAAATGAGCACAAAGATGCATATCCCAATATCTTCAGATCTTAGCTCAAAGTGGCAAAACACAGAGCACATTTGTCACTTTTATGTCCTATCTGCATATATATCTATCTATATACATATGCATCCATTATATCCAGTAAAACTCATGTAGACAGAAACTTGTTTCCACATAAAACTTACAGAGGTTCACAAAAGCCCCAAGTCTGCAAGTTTTGGTGTTAGCTGAGGTTTGGAACATTTCCACTAACAGTCCATTTGGACAAAGACTGTTAGCTGCATATAGTAAAGAACGTCAAGGTTAAGTAATAATTTATTTTCTTGTGCTAGAGAAAATAAAGTATATACTTGTCATAATATACAGGGCAGAGTAACTGAAAATGTCCGCAGGGTAAATGCTGAAGATAATAAGCAAATCAGAAAAACATCTTGCTTTTAAAGTGAACAAATCTTATAAAGTGATACAAGTTATTTTTAATGATTCTTTACCTACTTCAAACCTGAACCATACAATCTACCAAGAAGCATCTGAATAGACTGTTTTTATGAATAGATGAGCATGCTGTTGGTTTTACCTGTCATCTTTAAACTGCAACCAATCTGCTTATTATGGTGAATTTAAAGTAATTCAGCCATATTTCTCCTGATATTGAAGTACATAATCTTCTATGCCTATTAATTAGCAGAAAATGCTCTTAAATTCATTAAAATAATCTCTGTACTTACAGTATTACCAAGCTTTCATCTCAGATATTACATTCAGGTTAGCCTAGGGGACATTTTTGATAGACATCTTTGGTTTCTATTGGCATGAACTAATCTTCTGATTAATAAGAATTCTACATTAAGTTTTAAATTATTCTCTTTTTCTGTACACGTTTCAGGGAGAGTCTGCAATCACCGGAACAATGGCAGAAATTGTATGGCAGATGTTCTGGTAATGAAGTGTATCATATTAACCTGGAAGAAAGTACTTTTTTTGCTGAGTATGAGGGAAAAAGCTTCACATATGCTTCTTTCCACGCACATAAAAAGTATGTTTATTATTCTATCAATAATCAAATGTTCAAACAAATAATTTGTTTTGCCCTCAATATAGCTCCGTATTCAAAGATGCAGTATTACACATTACTCTGTTTCTGGGTTTAAATATCTGACCATTAATATATTTCATGGATATTTTTCTGTAAGTTACAGCTGGTTAGGTAAAAGCTCATGTTGGTTCTGTGTACGCCAGCTGTGCCTAAGAGAAAAGAATATAAAGCTTATACAGAATAAACCTGACAACCAATTAAAAATACTACTTTAGAGCGGTTATATAAGAACACCAGTCCCTTTCCATATCCAAAACAATCTAGAAAGATGAATGAGAGTTAGTGGTTGTGTTTTAGGTTTGGGGTTTTTTTCTTCATTAATTCAGCTGGACATCTGGCTTCCTTTGTGGTATGTTAATTTTATGCAAAATGTTCAATTTAAAGGTGGTATATACTACTTTCTGGTGATTGGTCAAGATAAAACCATATTTTTTGTTAGACGAATCTTTAGGTTGCAAATCATGTATCACTTATTCAGTGCTTCTGTGAGGTGAGCATACAAATGGAACACAAATCATATATTCATGTATATATGTATATAATATATGTTCATATATATAACAAAATGAACATATATTAAACCCTGAACACTGAGTTTATTCTCATACTTAATGTGACAGAAACTACTTGATCAGTAGTGGCATTATTTAGGAGACAACATTTGTAAAACATTTTTCATCCTAAAATCTGAAAGTGTTCATAGTCTTCAAAATATAAAAGTATACTGGAGGTTCATTTTTGACAGTGCAAATTCTGGTATATGCAGGACTATGAAAATGAACCATGCCTTTCCTTTTCTAATTAAGGTTTGGAGTCTGTCTGATTGGTGTTAGAAAGGAAGATAACAAAAACATTTTGCTGAATCCAGGTCCTCGATATATCATGAGTTCTACAGATATATGTTTCTACATACATATTGCCAAAGAAGAGAATTCTGCTTTTAAGAAGCAAGAAAAGCATATTAAAAATCATGAATCAAATTATTATCCTGGAGCTTCTAGGTTACCTGTACACAGTGCAATAGCCAGCATGGGTAAGTTAAAAAAAAAAAAAAAAGAAAAAACCACAAACCACCCCAACCCCCCCAAAACCAAAAACCCCAAAGCTCAAAAATACATTGTATTCCTAAAATTTTAAGAAATAATAGAGTACAGAATGAAAAAATATTAAACACTTGCCCTCATATTTAAAACAAACAAGCAAACCAAAACAAATGAAATTTGGTTATGTTTTTCTTTTACTTGACAATATGGAATTAAACCAATTAAGACTGTTGTATAAAAAGTAATAATAAAATGTATGCAAAACCAAACAACTGAGAATATCACATGGGTCATTCTTTGTCATTCATAACTAGTCATCTGTAGAAAGTTTTCATAAGGTTCTTTAATTAAAAAAAAATCCCTTGCACAGTAAAAACCTACAAGTTGTTAATACATATTAATATAGATTCATTACGTAGGGTATGATTTTAAAAAGGTATCTTACAAGACAGTATATATTAATGATCAGAAGAAGTGATACTTGGCAGGAAAAGGTTTCCTCAGGTACAGTTTAAATATTTACGTCCTGCACAGGGGTCAGGGCAATCCCAAACACAAGTACAGGCTGGGCAAAGAATGTCTTGAGAGCAGCCCTGAGGAGAAGGACTTGGGGGTACTGGTGGATCAAAAGCTGGACATGAGCCAGCAGTGTGTGCTGGCAGCCCAGAAAGCCAACCATATCCTGGGCTGTATCCAGAGAAGCATGGCCAGCAGGTCGAGGGAGGGGATTCTCCCCCTCTACTCTGCTCTTGCGAGATCACACCTGGGTACTTTTACAGCTCTGGATACTGACCAGTTGGAGTGAGTCCGGAGGAGGCCATGAAGATGCTCAGAGGGCTGGAGCCCCTCTGCTATGGGGACAGGCTGAGAGAGTTGGGCTTGTTCAGCCTGGAGAAGAGGAGGCTCCAGGGAGACCTTATTGCACCTTCCAGTACCTGAAGGGGCTACAAGGAAGCTGGGGGGGACTTTTCACAAGGGCCTGTAGTGACAGGACAAGGGGTAACAGGTTTAGACTGAAAGAGAGAGATTGAGATGGGACATCAGGAAGAAATTCTTCCTGGAGAGGGTGGTGAGGTACTGGCACAGGTTGCCCAGAGAAGCTGTGGATGCCCCATCCCTGGAAGTGTTCAAGGCCAGGCTGGATGAGGCTTGGAGCAACCTGGTCTAGTGGAAGGTGTCCCTGCCCATGGCAGGGGGGTTGGAACTAGATGGTCTGTAAGGCCCCTTCCAACATAAACTATTCTATGATTTTATGATTGTATGATTCATTCTGTGGTTCTATTTGTCATATTTTAATGTAATAAACAATCAATGTAGTTTTCCTTTCAGTCTTTGACCATGTAGTCAGGTAATCCCCACTAAATATGGGAATCTTATTCAAATGTTTGGACAACCACACTGAAAAAATGCTGTCAACATTACTTCAGGGACAGTGGCTATCGATTTACAAGATACAGGAAGCCGAACATCCAGTGGAGATACGCTAGCTGTTCCTTCCGAGGGAGGTAAAGAGAGCAGACGGCCCAGTATAGCACCTGTTTTGGAGGTTGGAGACTTGTCCTCACTTCAGACGTGTGATCTGCTAAGTGACCAGTCAGAAGATGAAACTACCCCTTGGGATGATGAAGCGACTGCAGGCTTAGAGTATGTAAATTAAATATGAAATAACATAACTTGAAAAGCTAATATTATGTAAATGGCATGGATAATTTTTTGACAGACAGATCAATCCAAGCAGTTGTAGCTAGCAAGACCCATAAACACCAGTTATGGAATTGTTCCCTTTTATGACATGCTATTGTCTGTTAGCAGAATGTTGTTATGCCTATTTTGCAATTAAAATAAACCCCAAAAAACTCCTCCATTTGCTGAAGATTTTCTATACTCAAGTATAATGATCTAGTTGTGTATTACATATTTCTTAATAGCATTTATATGATGATTTTTTTACATTGTATAAAGACAGGACTCAACTAATTTGTAAACAGATGAGTATTTCTGCCCTGAGAATGCAGTGATAATCACATTATTCAACAAGCTTGTTGAATGCTGGGGCTAGGTGTCTGACTTTAAGATGTAGGAATGACAAAAAAAGCAGCCTGAGAAAAAATTGTTACATCTAATTTAAAATGCTTGTTGGCATGTTACTGAAAGTAATGATGTATTACTCAGATAAAACCAGAAGATTCAATCCTGTAACTGCCATGGAGATAAGCAATTATGTTTATTGCATTACTGTCAGGGATGTTAAAACTGAAATACACAATTAAGCCAGCAGCTCACCTAGCTTGCTCTAATGGTAGGAAGCGTAAGAAGCAGCCCCAGGGAAGATCATAAAACTCTGGTAAAAAAAAATATAAAAAGTCATGTTAAAACTGCAGACTGAAATACCAGAATTTAAAAGGCCTCTTATTAAAAACTAAGGCCAATTAGAAATTTCTTCTCAGCAAGAGGATTTGCCATTTAAAATTTTTTCCATCTATGCTGAAAGTATGTTATTAAAACAAGAAGATAATGACCTCACTCATTCTTGGTGTTTGAAAGATACATGGAGAAGGAAGAGCAGAAGTACCACAATGTTTCTATTTTTTTACCTTCTTTTTGTTTTTTTCTTCCTTAGAATTTTCCAGTAAATGCATTCAAAAATCTAGGACAGCACACTATTATACATTAGCCCATTTACAAAGATGCATATACAAAAGAAACCGAAGTAAAATTCCTTTAGTCCACAAAAGCATGATAGCTTTCACTAAATTGTATCAAATTGGTCGAATATACAAAATATATTCCTTTGATCCTTCTTAAACATAGGTTGTTTCATGTACTTGACTTGGCTAGTCTACAGATAACTGCAAAACTCACACATAGGTATAAACATCCCATAGAATAGTTGTATAATCAACTGTCTTGCAGTAATTTGCTATACTGAAAAACGTTTGTTCTATTCTCCTAGATATGCCAAAGGCTATCCTCCTTACTCTCCATATATTGGAAGTTCTCCCACATTTTGTCATCTTCTGCATGAAAAAGTACCCTTCTGTTGCCTAAGACTAGATAAGGTAAAGGGGGTTTTTGTTACTGGATGAAACTGCGTTCTCATTTGTTTCTTGCATCTGAACAGAGTTAAATTCTGGTTTCTGCTTAGCACTTACTAGCCTATAATATGTTTTCTCATCCTTTTCATCACCAAGCATTTATGTCTAATAAGGTCTATATCAGTTCATCTGATACAATTTTCTATTTCTAATAATAATACCCTTTTGAGTTTTATATCTCTTTATTCATATTCACTCAACTTGTTCTTATTTTGATTTTAGGGATGCCAACATAACTACTATGAAGATGCCAAAGCCTATGGATTCAAAAATAAATTGATTATAGTTGCAGCAGAAACTGCTGGAAATGGCTTATATAACTTTATTGTTCCACTCAGAGCTTATTACCGACCAAAGAAGGAACTAAATCCCATTGTATTACTCCTGGATAACCCGTAAGTAGATTTTAAAACTTTTTTGCTGATACCTTTTAAACTCATTTTACCATTGTGTCAATAGATGATCACTCTTCACATAACCAACTTAAAATCAAAAGCATTATGGCACATTTATCTTTGAGAAAATTTAGTGACAAAAATAATAGCCTATGTTCAGCATCATATACAAAATTGACTTTTTACTGACTGTAAATGGCCATAGTGAATTTTTCATGGGCAATATTTCAGATAAGTATTCCTTAAAAATATCCACAATAATGTGAACATTACTGCTAAAATTAAATAACTTCATAAACACTGCAAAAAGCAAGCTGTGTTACAGTTTCACAGCTACATGACAGCCCTTCAGACAAAAGGGTTTAACACAAGGCACTTAGTGGGCTGCACCAGATTAGTATATTTTTAATAATTTTAGACTTTAAGATAAACAATTCTTCAAGATAGTAGAACACCCACCCACCCACCCTTCATCTGCAGTTATATAAGTCATGGGAGAAAATTAAAACCTGCAAAAATGTTGTTACTACCATATCTGTCTAGAGCTTGCTGGAATTCTTAGCTTTTCTTGCATTATCTGTTTAAAACATGAGACAAATTCTTCTCTGGCAAGACTGATTAATTTATAATCTGACAATGAATGAGACATTTTTTTTGCAACACCAGTACTGCTCAAGTACTTTAAAACACAGTTTGGAAGACACAGAAACAAAGGTTAGCCATATACAGAAATTTAGATCAAACTATGACTCAAAGAAATGACAGAAGCAGAATGTCTTACAGGTTCTGATCCCAGGCTGAGACTTCCCTTTGCATATATATGTTCTAGGTTAAGTGATTTATCAGAGAAAGGCCTGCTGTGAAGTGTCCCACTTTCGCATCAGACAGCTCTGTGGTGAAGCTGTATACATTTTTTTTTGCAAAACAGAAGCTTTTTTATGTACATGTTATGGCATAAAGTGAATTACACAAATTGGTAGAAGCCTAAATTAGACTGAAGGACTTCTGAATCATGCTTAAGATTAAAGGTGTGAGCACACAGTGCCCTCTAGTGCTTGTTCTCTTTTCCAGCATAGTGAAATGATAGGACATTTTATGGCTAAACCCACTTTTTATTACCATAAAGTAAAAGCTACGATTGCTAATTAAACTAATACGCTTAGTGTTATATCTCTGTACACAGCACTTGCAGTGACTCCTCTGAAAGGCCAACATTCATGGGACTACAGAAGCTAGCTGAAAAGCCAGCATGTTTTTCATACATGCAGGAGACAGAAATCAGGCTGCCATTCAAATAAATTGGAATTTTGTACTTTATTTCACTAGATTTAGGAATTCAGCAACCTTTGATGAGCAGATCTATGCCTTTTTGTTATATTCTTATTTTCTCTATTTATCAAGGCAATTTATTACACTACGTTTATTCTGATATCTACACATCACGTTTTACGACCTCTGATGTTTCATGGTATGTAAGAACAGACACAGTAAAATTTATGATTAAAGAAGCAATTAAATAAAGTACAGTATCTTAATTTTCACATTCCATTTAAAAAATAAGGTTTCATCTAAGATTGACTTGAATGGAGCTGTTGGCACAAAAAACAAATGACACCAGGGTTTCCTCTGCACATTTTCATTAAAAATTCTTACTGCTTATATGAAGTACTCCTAAGTTATGTGTTGGAATACGACTTGGTTGTGAGCCTTTGACACTGGTCATTCATTCTTCTATTTGGAATTGTACTGTGCCATAAAATTTCTGATTTAAGAGGTGCATTTATTAATGTAAGCATGTTAATTCTGATCATTCTTTATGATCACAGCAAACTTAATTCACAGCTTTCTGCAAATCTATTTCCTGCTTAAAGTGTTATTATAGTGCCAAAGTTCAATTTTTTTTGTTTTAAAGCTATCAGTTTATTGAAATATTTTAGAAGAGATGCTGCTGTTGTGATACTGTGTTTCATTTTGTAATCCCATCTGCTGCTTAGGCCAGATATGCATTTTCTGGATGCAATCTGTTGGTTTCCAATGGTTTACTACATGGTGGGCTCTATTGACAAGTAGGTGAAATAACTGTTAGAAAACTTAACATTATAGTGCTCAGTGGTTTGTTGTGTGTGTTGTCATTGCATGTTTAATTGTGTGTTGTATTTGAAGATGATCTTTTTCCGTGCATGGTTTGTGTTTGTGTGCTACAATTGGCGGTTTCAAATTTCTGACTTGTAAAGGATATCGTTAGTGAGAAGTGTCACAGGGAACACAGGTTGATATCTTCAAAAAATGTGATTGTGGGAAAGAGCAACCCAAAGTGTTTATTGCCAAAAGTTACTGTAATGAAGCAAGTTGTTGCAGCATGTAAAGACATAATGTCTTCCCAAATAGCTGTTGAAGGCTTATTTTAAAAAGTTGAAATAAATGCATTGTTTTAGCAAAAGGAGAGGGATTGAAACAACCTACTGAAGCACATTCTGTATGACTTCAAGGAAAATAGTTATTCATAGTCTATTTACCAATTGAGATGATATACTGGATATAGATTATATTGGAAGTTATGATATGTACATGGAGCTGAAGGGAACCAGCAATTCAGCCTGTGATCTGCAAATTCCAATCATCCCTATTTTTACTGTGTTCCATATTTAAGTTGCTTGTTTCTTTCTTTTTTCCAAAGCCTAGATGACTTACTAAGATGTGGGGTCACCTTTGCAGCTAATATGGTGGTTGTGGACAAAGAAAGTACTATGAGCGCTGAGGAAGACTACATGGCGGATGCTAAGACTATTGTAAATGTTCAAACACTCTTCAGGTAAGGCATTTTTGATATCTCTATACATCCTCATTAATTGTGAAATACTTAATACCTTTTATATCTAGATAAGAAATGCTTTTTTTTCTTTCCTCCTTCTACTTAAGTTTTCCCTTATATGAATTTGTGTCTTCCATGGGCAAATATTTTCCCTCCCTTCTTACCTGTACGCTCAGAAACCTGAGATATTCTCATGAAATCTCAGATTAAATTCTATGTATGCCAAAACTGGATGATCATTTTAAAAGTCAACTGTTAGGTTTGCAGGAAGGAAAAGAAAGCTACTCTTGAGGACTTAGGACCAAAGATAGTTGGGAAAAAACATTTTCCTACAGTGCAGCAGTATTTCACAGTAATGCTAAAACCAATACGAAAAGCAGATCCTTCTAACACTAAAAGGTAAGCAATGCTTCCCTATGAAGGTAGTAGTACTGTTCTCATTTTGAATATTTAGTTTTGAACAAAAATTCGGTTTTAGGCACAAATATGCAACATTATGTATGACAACATACTAACAGTCATGAAGGAATAACAATACAGAATGAAAAAAGGATCAGTCTAGTAAAGAGGCTGAGAAGGTAGTGCTGTGGTGAAGAGCTAAACACACTGAGATCTCCTGTTCACTTGAGAACCTCAAACCTTATTAAAAACCCCTCAACCTTAAAGTCTGCTGTTAGCATTTCTGCATGTGCTCAAAAGAAGCAAAATCTACATATCACAAGAAACTAGTTCTGTCTTTTTCTATGTTTTTTAATTTGTACCTGACAGTAGCACGTGTGTGTTTCCTGATCACACCTACATTTAGAAACTACAGCTGAACTTAATCTGTCCATCGGTCAAATCTACTCTTAAATATATTGTGCTAGGGCATCTGACTGAGGTTTTGACATACAGCACTTAATTTTCTCAGAAATACATTTTACCCCCAAATATAAAACAGAAAAAATAGTTGAATAACAAAATAAAACTGCACCACTCAGCTTGTTGTCATCTGCAAACCTGCTGAGGGTGCACTTGATTCCACTATGTATGTCACTGATGAAGATGTTAAACAGTAGTGGTCCCAGGACAGACCCCTGAGGGACACCACTTGTCACTGATCTTCATCTGGACATTGAGCCATTGACCACTACCCTCTGGATGCGACCATCCAGCCAATTCCTTATCTACCAAACAGTCCAACCATCAAATCCATACCTTTTCAATTTAGAGAGAAGGATGTTGTGAGGGACTATGTCAGAGTACTTACAGAAGTCTAGATAGATGACCTCTGTGTCTCTTCCCTTGTCCACTGTTGTAGTCACTCCATCATAAAAGGCCACTAGGTTGGTCAGGCAGGACTTGCTCTTGGTGAAACCATGCTGGCTGTACCAAATCACCTCCCTGTCCTCCATGTGCCTTAGCATAGCTTCTAGGAGGATCTGTTCCATGATCTTTCCTGGCACAGAAGTGAGGCTGACAGATCGGTAGTTCCCAGGGTCCTCATTTCTACCCTTTTCAAAAATGAGTGCAATGTTTCCCATTTTCCCATCCACAGGGACTTCACCTGGCTGCCGTGACTTTTCAAATATCATGGAGAATGGCTTGGCAACTACATCAGCCAATTCCCTCAGGAGTCTGGGATGCATCTCATCAGGTCCCATAGACTTATGTATGTTCAGGTTCCTCAGGTCACGGAATCACTAAGGTTCAAAAAGAGCTATAAGATCATCTTAGTCCAACCATCAACCCAACCCTGCCATACCCGCTAGACCATGTCTTCAAGCACCATGTCTACGCGTTCCCTGAACACCTCCAGGGATGGTGACTCCACCACTTCCCTGGGCAGCCTGTTCCAATGCCTGACCACTCTTTCAGTGAAGACATTTTTCCTAATATCCAATCTAAACCTCCCCTGATGCAACTTGAGGCCATTTCCTCTTGTCTATCCCCAGTTACCCAGGAGAACAGCCCAGCGCCTGCCACCCTACAACCTCCTTTCAGGGAGCTGTAGAGAGTGATCAGGTCTCCCCTCAGCCTCCTCTTCTTCAGGCTAAACAACCCCAGCTCCTTCAGCTGCTTCTCATCAGACTTGTTCTGCAGACCCTTCACCAGCTTTGTCGCCCTTCTCTGGACACACTCCAGCATGTCTATGTCCATCTTGTAGTGAGGTGCCCAAAACTGAGCACAGTACTCGAGGTGCGGCCTCACCAGTGCTGAGTACAGGGGCACAATCCCTTCCCTGCTCCTGCTGACCACACTGTTCCTGATACAGGCCAGGATGCCGTTGACCACCTTGGCTACCTGGGTACACTGCTGAATCATATTCATGGTTGTTGGCCATCGACCAACACCCGCAGGTCCTTTTCTGCCTGTCATCTTTTCAGCCCCTCTTCCCCAGGCCTGTTATGACTGGGGTTGTTGTGACCTAAACGCAGAAGCTGGTACTTGGCCGTGTTGAACCTCATACAACTGACCTCACCCAATCGATCCAGCCTGTCCAGGTCCCTCTGCAGGTGGTCATCAGCCTGATCTTCTCTTACACTAGGAAAGTCTTTGCTCCCCCAGTCCCTGCCCTGAGGTCCATCTACTTGAGAGGCATGTGAGGAGAGGTTGCCAGAGAAGACTGAGGCAAAAAAAAATTGTTGAGTACCTCAGCCTTCTCCTCATCTGCTGTTACCAGTTTTCTAGTCTTGCTCATCAGAGCAAGTACACTTTCTTTGACCTTCCTTTCCTGGCTGACATACCTGTAGAAGCCTTTCTTATTAGTCTTTGCATCCCTTGCCAACCTCAGCTCCAGCTGCACCTTGGCCTTCCTCACCCCATTCCTACACAACTGGGCAGTGTCCCTATACTCTTCCAAGGTTAACTGTCCCCATTTCCATGGCCCCTGCATTTCCTTTTTACCCTTCAGTTTAACCAGCAGATCTTGACTCAGCCATGCTGGTCTCTTGCCTTGCCTACCTCATTTCTTACATCTCAGGATTGAGAGCTCCTGTGCTCTATTGTACATGTACTTAAAGATCTGCCAGCTCTGTTCTGCTCCATTGTCCCTGAGGGCAGTTTGCCAGGGGATCCGATTGACTAACTCCTTGAAGAGCTGGAAGTTTGCTTTCCTAAAATTCAGAATCCTGACTGTACTCTTCACCTTACCCATATCCCTCAGGAGTGTGAACTCCACCAGTGTGTGATTACTGCAGCCCAAGCAGCCTCCAATCCCAAAGTCACCGAACAGCTCACTTGCATCGGTGACCAGGTCCAGTATCACCTCCCCTCTGTTAGGGCTGTCTATCACCTGGCCTAAGAAGTTCTTCTCCATGCACTCCAGGTATCTCCTGGACTCTTCACCTTACCCATATCCCTCAGGAGTGTGAACTCCACCAGTGTGTGATTACTGCAGCCCAAGCAGCCTCCAATCCCAAAGTCACCGAACAGCTCACTTGCATCGGTGACCAGGTCCAGTATCACCTCCCCTCTGTTAGGGCTGTCTATCACCTGGCCTAAGAAGTTCTTCTCCATGCACTCCAGGTATCTCCTGGATTGCCTAGAGCTTACCATGCTAATTTTTCAGCAGACATCGAGGTGGTTGAAGTCCCTCAGCAGGACTAGAGCCTGCAAACGTGACACCTCCTGTAGCTGGAGAAAGAAGGCTTCATCAGTAGGCTCCCCTTGATCAGGCACCCCATGGTAGACACCAACCACAGGTTGCCTTTGTTGCCTTGTTCTCTAATTATCTATTGTCACATGTAAATAAGTACTTTCAGGAACAGCAGAACAGATTACAAATGCACATCCCATTTTCTTACACTAATCTGTAGAGGAAATACTCAAATAATAATCTAAGTTCTATTCCAAGTGTTTAGTATTTGTATAGCATAAACTACAAATTTATTTCTAGTTCTTAGAGCCTCTTTAGTCTGCTTCATAAAAATCTGTGTAATTCAGCCAGATCAGAGTTAAACTTTGTTCATTTTTTTTTGTTATGGAAAGGCTGAATTAGTGTTAACTTTGAAATATTTACATATGCAAAATATTTACAACTGATATCATAAATACACACTTTTCTCAGCAGCTCCCAAGAAGTGCCAATTTTAATCTATGTTGCTCGTTCTGTGGACATAGAACATACAAGCAGGACTGTTTCGTGGTTTAGCCTTGGCCAGCAATAAAAATTCCACATCACTGCTTGTATACCTCCCCCGCCTCCTCCAGTGGAGGAGGA
>NW_010259552.1:0-3400 GCF_000690775.1 Eurypyga helias
AAGGGAGGAAGGAAGGAAGGAAAGCTCTAACCATAGCTTTTACCCTAACATAGCTCTAACCACAACTCCAAATTTAACTCTAATATAGCTCTAAGCAAAATCCTAAAACTAAAGTAGCTCTAGCCCTAAATCTAGCTGTAACCCCCACTAAAACACTTGCGCTAACCGTAAGTTTATCCCTAGATAGCTCTAACCCTATCCCTAGCTCTAAACTTCATCCTAACACTAACCCTATTGTTAAACGTAACATTGCTTAACCCTAACGCCAACATAGCTCTAACCCGAAACCTAAACCTAACATTTTTCACACCCTAAGCCTAACCATGAGCTTAACATAGCTCTAACCGTAACCCTAACCCTAACCCTAAATATAACATACATCAAACCCTAACTCTTACTCTGAGGTAGCTCTTTACCCTAGCCATAAACGTAACAGAGCTAATACAGCTCTAATACTTAGCCTAACCATAAACATCACATAGCTCTAAACCTAAACCTAAAAGAGGTCTTAGCCTAAACCTAACCCTAGCATACTTCTAATCTAGGGCTAACCCTGACATAGCTCTAAGCCTTACCATCAACCTAACTTTGCTCTAACCCTAACCTTAACCCTAATAAAACTTTAATCCTAACTGTAAACGTCACATAGCTCTAATCCTAACCCTAATCCTAAACCTTGCCCTAAACCAAAGAAACGTCAAACCCTAACCCTAATCCTAAACCAAACATAGCTCTAACCCTAACCCTAGCATAGATCTAACTCTAACCCTAACGTATCTCTAACGCTAAGACAAACCCTAACATAGCTCTAACCCTTGGACTAAACATAACATAGGTCTTAATCTAAGCCTAATCCTAGCCCTAACCCTAAACCTAACATAGCTCTAATCCTAACCCTAAAACCAACATAGCTAAAACCCTAAGCCCTAACCCTTCCCAAACATAGGTCTAACCCTTACCCTAACATAGCTCTAACCGTAAGACTAACACTTACATAGCACTAACAACCATTAACCTAACCCTTAACCTAACCCTAAACCGAACATATCTCTAATCCTAATGCTAACCCTCAAATTAACATCTCTAACCTTAACACTAACACGAACCCTAACCTAGATCTCAACCTAACCCTAGCTCTAACATTAACACTAACCCTAAACCTAACATAGCTTTCACCCCAGCCCTAACCCAACCACAGCTCAATACCTAGCCCTAGCCCTAATTCCAACATAGCTCTAATCCTAACCCTAAACCTCACGTAACTCTAACCTAAACCCTAACCCTAACATGCATCTAACCCTAACCCTAGCTCTAACACTAAGACTAACCCTAGCTCTAACTCTACCCGTAACCCTAACATGTCTTTAACCCTAATCTTAATCCTAAAATATTGCTAACTCTAACCCTAAACCTAATGTAGCTCTACCCCTAACCCAACTATAAACCTAAACGAGCTCTACTCCTAACCGTAACTATAAGCCTAATATCATATCTCTAACCCTAATCCTCACTCTAACATAGCCATAGCCCTAAACCTAAACTTAACCCTATCTCTAACACTAACCCTAGCTCTAACCCTAACACTAACCCTAAAACTAACCTAGCTCTAATTCTAAGCCACAAACTAACATAGCTCTAACCCTAGCTATGACCATGTCCCTATACCCAAGATAGCTTTCACCCTCACCCTAAACCTAGCATAGTGCTAAACCTAATGCTAACGCTAACCCTAACCCCAACGGTAACACAGCTTTATGCCTAATCCTAAACCTAATTTAGCTCTAACCCTAATCCTAACTCTTAACCTAACATAGCTCAAACCCTAACCATATCCCTATCATACCTGAAACCCTAACCCTGATTTAACATATCGCTAACCTGTAACCTAAACCTAACATAACTCTAAGCCTAACCCTAACGTAGCTCTAACCCTAAACCTAACACAGTTGTAACCCTAAGCCAAACACTAAACCTAAAATAGATCTAACCATAAGCCTCCAAGTAACATAGCTCTAAGTTTAACACTAACCCATTCTCTAACCCTCTCCCAAACCCTAACATATCTTTAACCCTAATCCTAACACTAACATAGCTCTAACCCTAACTCTAAACCTAACACAGCTCTACCCCTAACCCTAACTTTAAACCTAAATGAGCTCTACTCCTTAGTAGCTCTACCCTTAACACTAACATTAGCTATAACCCTGTCCCTAAACATAGCATAGCTTTGACCCTTATCGTCAACCTGACATAGCTCTAAGCCTAACGCCAGCCCTAAAATAGGTCAGTTCCTAACCCTAATGCTAACATAGCTCAAAACCTAATCCTTGCCCTAATATAGCTCTAACATGTAACCTAAGCCTAACCTGGCTCTAACCCTAACCCGAACCCTAAACCTAAACCTAACTGTAAATCTCACATAGCTCTAACCCTAAGCGTAACCCTAAACACGGCATACCTCTAAGCCTAACCCTAATAAAGATCTAACCCTAAACCTTTAACCTAAACCCTAACCCAAAACCAAAAATAGATCTCACCCTAAGCCTAACCTTAAGCCTAAGATAGATCTAACCTTAAAACTCAACCTAACATAACTATAACCTTAAACCTAACATAGCTCTAACCCTAACCCTACCTTTAACATAGCTCTAACCTGTACCTAAACCTAATCCTCAACCTAAAACTAATAGTTCAAACCCTAAGCATAACATAGCCCTAACCCTAACCAAAACCCAAACACAGCTCTAACTGTAAGACGAAAAGTCACAAAGCACTAACCCTAAAGCTAAACTTAAATATAACACAGCCCTTACCCTAAACCCTACCCAAACATATACCTAACACTAACCCTAACCCTTACATAGCTCTACCCTAACCCGAACTATAAACCTAACAGAGCTCTACCCCTACCCCTAACTATTAATCTAATATCATAGCTCTAACCCTAATTCTTACTCTAACATAGCCCTAAACCTTACCCTAAACTTAACCCTAGCTCTAAACCTAAACCTAGCTCCAACCCTAAACATAACACTTAACCTAACATAGCGCAAAACCTAACCCTGTGCCTAACATACCTGAAAACCTAAACCTAACCGAACTCTAACCCGAAACCTAACCCTAAAATAGCACTAACCCTAACATAGTTCTAACCCTAACCCGCAAACTAACATAGCTCTACCCTTAACACTAATCCTAGTTTTTACCATATCCCTAACCCTATCTATAACCCTAATCTAAAACCTTACATGGCTCCTACCCTAAACCTAAACCTAACATAGCTCTAAACCTAATCCTAAAATTAACCCTAACCCCAATCCTAACATATCTCTCACTTGAATCATAACCCTAACCTGGCTCTTAACCTAACCCTAAACCTAAATCATAGAATCATAGAATC
>NW_010259553.1:0-6040 GCF_000690775.1 Eurypyga helias
CTGTGATTCTATGATTCTATACTCTTTAAGCAACTGAACCAAAGCGGAACTGCAACAACTACTTAATCTAGTTAATTTAAGATAGTTCTAATGATTTTTGATGATCCATGGATACAAACACTACACAGTTCCATATGCAGGAAAATATATAAGCAACTGGGAAGCACAACTACTGTTTTGATGAATATAAGTATCAATAAATGTCTCTATAGCACTGCAGAAAATTCTGAGATAATAATGTTCAAGGACAATTCTAAAAATTTTTATGCTGTTTTGGAGCAAGATTTACTACGTAAGTTTACCACAAAAATTCTACCATTAAAAAGAAAACTTAAAAATTCTCAGTTTTGTACCAAGCTACTAAACTTCTCCCTCTCCATCACCAATGTCATGTTTGTCCATAAAAGGACAAATGATCTAGATGTATCAAGATAACAAAGAAATTGTGTCAAACGTTTTAATGAAAAGAAATTAAATACGAACAGCTTTTCACTACATTGGGAGCAATTTTTTCAGGTCTCACACATACACATATTAAGCACCAGGCATTCTGAAAGACAGGAACTCAAGCAGTAGGCACTTTCTGTCATGTTGTTTCGCTACAGCCTTTGTAATTAATAAGAACAGCTGACATTTAGTCTCTGATCTAGTTTTACTTTATTTATTATTAGCTGAAATGACCAGGAAGGAACCACTGTCGACTTCCATTTCTTACAGCTTGTAGTTCTCTTTCCTTGACTTCCTGGAAACTTATTCTTCCCCTTCTCGTAATGATAACGCGGCACATAGATCACAAAAAGTAATGGGTTCAAAATATGGGCACTAAATTAAAACCAGTGACCACAGATTTTGAATTGGTCGGTGTAGCACTTGTCTTCTGAAGACAAAAAATAAATTCTTTACATCGTGAAGACTCATATTTCTGCCTGCTACCTCAGCCTTGTGTCAATTCAAAATTCAGCATCTTGATAGTCGAAAACTTTTAATGGATCCCCATACTAAATTCTCAGAAGGACAGACTCCTTATTTGTCTCAGGGTTCAGTGGGGGAGGCTGGATAGGTGCCACACCAATGAATCAAATAGTTCCTTGCTTACCCCAGCTAGTAGGGAGGGAGCGAGCTGCCAGCAATGCACAGAGTATAAGAACACTTCTTCCACCTAAGGATTATGGACATATGACTCTTCAAAAAATAAGTCAGGGTAAAAATAGAAAGAAATAATTAGGATGGAAAAATATGCCAGGAGTTAGGTAATATGATTTGATAATGCAGAAATAACTTCAACTATCCAATAGGAAGAAGACAGAGGGGCAAAAGGTATTATTTCCTAGAGCCCTCTCTGTGTAGAATAATGTAGGATACTCTTCAAATAATGTATCTGGCATCTCAGAGCCAGATCTTGCTTAAGATGTTGCAAAGCCTGTCTAAGGGAAACCAATCTCTTGAAGCTAATATGACTAAGGAAGATGGGTATTACCAGAGTGGCTCCATCTTACAGCAACTTCCAAGTGCTGAAATGGCTTTAAGGGTTTCCAGACACTCAAGTCCCTCAAATCCATAACAGGGACATTACGCTGAAGATGAGGAGGTGTAAACACAACTGGTGGGCACTACCCTAAGCTACAATTAACTTCACAAATGGAGTTCAGCAACTGGCACATGCACTAACGTATTAAAAAAAGCAAAAAAACCCCAAACAAAAAAAAACCAAGCCAGAACAAAAATCAACCTTAGGGGAAAAAAAACCCAAAACAACAAAACCCAAAAAAAACAAACATGAAGTAAGCAAAATAGCAGGCAAGACTGTCACATCTAAGCCACAACTGGGATGGAGGTGCCACGAGCATTTGAAAACATGTGTCATGCAAGTTGCAGCAACAGCAGAGGACTCTGGTACCTGTTCTGCAGAACCGCCAACTAAACACACCTGCGAACACACCACTATATTGCAATTACTGCCTTCAGTTATAAAAGTCGGTAATTCGGTGTCACAAAAAGCGTCTTGAAGGCTGCTGTCATGCAGCCGAGACCAAAGGAATATAAGCAGAAGCTTCTACTAAGCTGGGTAGACGAGAAGCCAGAGAGAAAAACCTTTTGTGTAGTCACCACAGAATATATGTATTTATCAACGTAAAATGAAAACAAAAAAAAAAAAAAATCACCTAAAAGGAGAAAAGTACTAAAAAAAAGAAAATAAGATTAACAAATACTAAAATAAGACTACACAAAACAAAATGAAGATGCAAAATGTTAAATTTAGTAAGCTCCCTGTTGTTACTTATAGCGTCCTAACATGTCAAATTATTAAAAATACTTAAAAAGAAGTAAAGCTCAAAAACCTGAATGATGGTGTCACATGTTCTAGTATTATTCGTTACTTTCTTGCTAAAGAAAGAATCCAACTGTGTAGAGGGAGAGTAAAGGATTATCTTACGAACTGTGTATTTAAGGCAATTCTGTGAGCTGTGTGTTTATGTACAATGTAAAAATCTTGTAAAATACTATTTTTCTTAATCCCTGGGAAAACAAGGGGACAAGCAGATACTAAGTTTCTCAGTAGGGAAGACTTTGAAGAAGTAATGTTGAAGCACAGTAGTCTCACTGCCCACACCGTAGTTCCAGTATTCAGGAAAAACGATTTCACAAAAAATATCCAGCAGGAAGCTGATGACATAAAGGCACAGCACTGGCACGTTTGTCTGCTAGCTTTTTTTTTTTTTGGTGTGTGTGTGTGTAATTACTCTGTCTGGTTTTAGTTGTTTGAGCAACTCTAGAATATGGTGTGGTTTAGTCTTCTTGTACCTAATAGCAGTTGAATAAAAGAATTTAAAAGATGGTGTTCTACTAAGTATAACTGACTTCAATAAATCTAATTTTCTTTAAATTTACTTCCCTTCCAAAAGCTGGGAATAGAATTTACTTGCTTTCAAATACTGGGGTTTTTTTTTGCTTTGACATTTTAATCCTTCTTTTGCTTATACTGTTACGATTATCGACAACATTTTGTCTCCCAGAAATTGCGAAATTTACAACAATCCACACTCAAGTAACTAATGCTGAATATTGCTTACATTTCAATTCCTATTGAGACTGAATTCCTGAGGAGAGTGATTTCACTGCAAATACCCATATCTGTTCCAACACATACATACTACATGATACCCTATGACTTGTTACACTGCACAGAACAACCTCACGTAACAAACACACACACACCAAGAAAACAAATAAATGTAGTTCACAAAGAATTACTGCAGGTATGTGCAGTACTCAGGTACCTCAGCACAGTGTCAGCCCAGCCTGACTAGCCACCAGCAAGCGCGCTCACTTGGACACCTCCGCCTGCCTGGGACCTCTCCTCTGCCCCAGCCTGGGGCAGCGATGGACGGTGGGGAGAGAGGACCCATCGCTAAAAACAGCCCCTCCAGTCCTGGGGGAGGATGCCTGTGCATGCTCTTTCTGCAGTTTACATGGCTTCAGAAAGCAGAAAAAGGGTTCTGCTTGCACCAGGCAGTGCTCTGCCAGGCTTCCCAAAAACACCTTTAAATTCATGGTTTTAGAAGCAAACATAAACAAGTGGTAACTGTTTTTCAACATCCTATTTTTTCTGTAATTTGCATTATCAAGTTTAGAACAATCTCTTTAGACTTGTGTGTCTCAACACCCTGAGAAGGGGATGATGCTCCTAACTGAACAACATCTCTCGGGAATAACAAGAGCACACCACAAAGTGAAAAAAGCACGGTGAAACAGTTTTAGCACTCACTATAGAAAAGGACTGAAATGGTATTAATTGGTTTGTATAATTCAGTCACCATAATCAGCACATACTCTATACACCACTTATCCCTAGAGGCTGAGAATGGAGACACAGACTTTATTTGTACATACTATGACAAATTATTTTAAATTAATTGTGCTGCTGCTTGAAGAGCAGGTATTGTAAGAGACTGTCCAAGCTGACAACGTCAAGGTCATAAGCCAGATGGGATATTTTCATAATCATCAAATCTCTTCATTTATTCATTTAAAGTTCTAAATGATAGGAAGTGAAATAAACCAAAAAATTTTGTTCTCCTCTCCTCCACTAAAAAATGAATTTCGTGGTCAAGTTACATATTCTGTCTCCGAAAACACAATTCATTTTCAACTTTTTTGGTTTTCATAGTCTTGCTGGTTAAAAGGATTGACACCACTTAACTATTCATAGTTCAAATGATAAGAAATAAGACTGATAGATATATATATTTCATTTTCTTATTATGGTGGCAGTACTGAAAAATGCCTAGGAAGTAACATTTTGGTGTATCTCCTTAAGATTGCTATATTTTGCAAAATGGTTTAGAGGTGGTTTACAAATACCACTGGTGTGCGTGCTTCCATTCTCACTGAAATGGGGTTTTGTACTCTTGGAGAGCACCAGTGGTGAACCATAAAATATGTGCAAATTTAATTCATCCACATTAGTTTACAATTCATATACTTCCACTTACTTAGTTTCCTCTATGTTTTGTTGTGGACATCTCCATCAGCAGTAACAGTCACCACAGTGTATAAGGCACTTTTCATTAACACGTTTTAATTCTAACCAGGACTAAACTAAGTTAGCTCTCAAAATGACACTGCTGTGCTGGCACTGTCTGCTGATAAACACAAACATTTAACTTACCTTCTGGGAAGTTCAGGGAAGCTATCATCAATTCTCAGCAAAAAATTATTGTCATAGAATGAATCACAGAATCACAGAATGGTATAGTTTGGAAGGGACATTAAAGATCATCTAGTTCAACTCCCCCTGCCATGGGCTGGGACACCTTCCACTCGTATTTTCCTATTCAATTGCATTTTACTGTTAATCATACAACCTTTCTTGCCCTCCTTCGCCCCCCCGCTGACTACCACAGTGTTAGAGGTCTTTGATTTATATTTGGCTAAAGTTTTTCAGAGATGAAATTTGTGTTACATTTTACACATCTTGTAATCTACAAGTATAAATCAAACTAGCTGTTTTCAGCTACACTATTTCACATAGTCATGTTAGGTTCTCAGCACAGAGACAGGATTTCGCTCTACGCTGGCCTTTCGTGATGAGAAAACCTATTTTCATGAGCAAGTTTTTAGCTGTGCTTCAGATGAAAATCCCTAAAAAAATAATTTCCTTATTTATGGTTTTGTAAGAGCAGCCTGACACGCTCTGGCAACCTACAAATAGCAACAGTAAGAGGTTTGATTTTGTCTAGAGCATAGAGAAATTTTTTTTTTTTTTAAGTCAAAAAGCTTTCCACAAACATCTGCTTGTCCACATCTAAAATTCCAAAAGTTACTAGCATTTCAAACAAAATTAATGCATTATCCCTGCACAAGTCATTCCACGGTATGAAAGAGCACTGCAATACATACCTTGCACACTCTGCACAGAAAAAGGAAGAAGCAAAGCCTCTTAAAAACGAACAAACAAACCAACCCCAAAAAACCTGTTGTCCCTAGCTAAACACTTATCTGTGATGCTGAAGTCAGGGTCTGCCCACTCACCTGACTACTTCTCCAAAAATTAAGGAAAGTAACACTTGTTTTGATGATAGATGATCTTTAGGAATCGTACTGGTATTGTATCTACCTCACTTTGTGGGAAATAGCATTATCTCTTGCTCAAGAAGATTTGAAGTGGGAGAGAAAGGGGCTACGTTTTTGACATGAAGTTTAATGGAAATTTTGAAAGAAATGCAATTTTAGAAGGGCTGTTACCTAAATGCATATTCAAGCAGATTAATAGTTTTCACTTTAATTTTTATTAAATGCAAATACTACAGAAAACAGAGCATTTCGAACCTGACAAGCTAAAACTAAAGCATCAACAAGTATCATCTTTTTACAGAAAATAATAAACTGCACTTTTAGAATTCAGACATCACAGGCACAGATCACTAAGCCTGAGGAAGTATTTCCATAAATTTAGTAAACGTTGTAGTCACCTCTGATTACGATATCCAATTGTTTTTTGAACAACTTGACAATGGCAAGCTGGAGTTTGTTATTCCTG
>NW_010259553.1:6060-47064 GCF_000690775.1 Eurypyga helias
AGCTACATGCATTATCATCATCCAAGGATATTGGCTTCAAACCCAAGTACTTTTGGATCATGTAAAAAGCAAGTCAGGCTATGACAGGAAGTGAATTAACCTCAGCAGAAGGAAGCACCATATATAAATGACGACCCTTCCCCTACGCTTTAGTACCACTTCAGCAGCAACTTTAATGCCAATTTTGGTGTACAGTCAGTACCCGTAAGTTTCTGAGGCTTATCTCACAGAGAACCTGAATTTTTGGGATAAGATTATAAAGTTCAGAACAGATTGCCTAGGTAAATGACTTGTGTCCAGTTCCACCCCTTCCCCTTGCACCATTCCACAGCCAGCAGTGAGTCTGTGCCTGCTTGAGATGTACATGTGGAAGGGGAGGCAGCGGAAGTGTGGGCTCAGAGCTGATTTAGCTACTCAAGCTGAGCAGTTTTAATTTGCTCTAACAGTTATGAGCAGTAAAACCATTACCACAACTGCAGGATAGAATTGTCAAAGCCAGCAGATGTCCGACACCTTTATCTTTTTCAAGTTGACTTTATTCCTGGTATTTAGAGAAAATGAACAAAAAAGAGAGGAACAAACACAAACTACTTACAGATCTTTCTAGATGCTGATCCCCTCTCACATAGTCTAAAAAATCAAAATAATTTTTAAAATTCAAATATTTTAAAATACAGTGTGATACTGCCAAGGTCATAAATGCACAGATCCCAGTTTTGCAAAGAATTAGACATATGCATAATTTTATGCACTTGAGCACTCCCAGTGGGTGTCATTCTGCTAAACTGGGGTGTATGCATTTACAAACAACAGAGATTCCAAAAAATACAATAAAATTCCTCTTGCTGACATTAATTATATAAAACCAAGGAAAAAAAAAGGTTCCATTTAAAATCTGTTTTCAAAGTTTTTCAAGGCCTGCGAAAGCTGTTAGTTTTACTCACAAGCTGTATTTGTAGTTTTGGTGACATTTCATTCATTTAACAATTCACGATGCTTTTCAAGCTTTCTGGGATTACACCGTATTTCCTGTGCTCAGGGCCCAATTCTTTGATTTTTCCCTTCTTCACCTGCAATTACCTCATGTCCTCCACTGGAATTTAGGATGGGTGTGAACATGTAGCAAATGCAGCTGATTTTGTAGCCCGGTCCAGTTAATTTTTAGTTTGTGCTTTTCAGTTTAAAAAAGAAGTACAGGCAATGCTGCAAAAGTGTGGAAAGCATGGGGATCCACAAGATGCTGCCACAACAAAGATGGGGACAAAAAATGCTAGAAAACCACGAAAATATGTGAGTGTTAGGGGGAAAGTAATAGTTGAAACAGTTCAAAAGGGTTTAAAAAGAAACAAAACATTTTAAAATCGATATAAATACACATTCTGCTCTTGCAAAGACCAGCCTGAGAGATGTCTGACTCTTCTAGCTGTAGTCACGTAATTCAGCAGCTGGAATTACGAACTGCACAACTCCTTGTGCAAACAACGACCCCTTGGTGGACAATTCATACAAGCATCACAGTCACTCCAAAATGGCTTTAAAGGGACGCTGGAGAATTTCTCCCTTCTCATCTTCCTTACTGCTGGATGCTTGCTGAAATGAGCAATCAGGGAGGATGTTCTGCAAGTGTGAAGGGGCTGAGACAGAGGATCACATACCCAGCAGATCCCTGGCCTACACAATAGTTTTCAGGAGACTAATACATGTGAACTAGATTGAAGTGAATGCAAGGACTGCGTGAAAACCCAAATGGGATGGTTTAACCCCAGCTGTCGTGGAATCAGAGGTGTAACAGTGCCATCCATATCTGTCTGGGAGTCTTCAACCAATGGCTTTTTAAAAGGAGCAGATATTTTACAGCCTTACACAGAAACCTACAGATCCATTTGCTACAGTGACTATTTGTCACTACTTCTGTTTCAAAATGTGAGATGTGTGTGTTGTTATTGATTTTTAATTCACTAATTTATTTTGTTTTTTTCCACAACTTAAATGATATTTAAACTAATTTTTTTTATGGCAAACAATAATGCTAGGCAGGAAGAGAAATGGAAAAGTTCTGCTCATGTGTCTTACTGTTACAATGCTCTTCTACAGCAATAGGTTAGCTCGACTACAGCACAACAAGGCTAAAAATAATACTTAAGAATAATACAGATTGAGCTAAAATGAAAATGAGTAACTGCCACTAGATGGCATGACAGACTTACATTACTTTAGTGGGTTGGGTTTGGGTTGAGTTTTTTTCTTCCCCTTTATATAAGAGGAATATGTAACATTTGTTATTTCAAACATGGTGTCGACACGTTTTTCCCATGCCATTCCAAGTATATCTGATGATCACAAATTGGTGAAGGAAGCAAACTACACGGCAATTCCTTTAGTGCATATATGCACTCTGGAGATAAGGTTTAGTGGTAAGCTCAACTGGAACAAATGTTAACAAATTTGCTGAAGAAAAGTAATGCATTTAAAATAAAGAGTGCTTTAATTATATGTCATATGGTACAGTCAATGGAAGAATTTAATTTTTAAAAAATTACTGTGAATATAAAATAAAGTGAACTGTCAATTATCAAACAATCTGATTCCTCTAAATCTGAGTTGGCACTTGATGAGTTAAATATTCAGCAGTGACTCTGAGATGAGTTCAGTACAAACTCAATGTTATTACCTGGCTGAGTGCCTTTAAAAAAACAGACGGTTCCTTAAACAGATGCAGACATGGTAAATTTTTGGTCTACCATGTAATAAAAGAGGTCAAGATAACTGGGTTTAATTAAATATGCATTTAAATGTTTCTCCTAATTGTACTGCAACAGTAAGCAATCAGGGTCAGATATTGACCCGAGTTGTCACTAACTTGTAGAAGCATGATGAATTCCACTAAATTAGACCTAGAACTCTGCATTTAGCTGTGTTAAAACTGTAAGTAAAACTAGTAACTAAAAGGCAAATAAGACCCTGTGAAATAAAAACTTTTCATGCTTCCTTAAAATTCAAAATACTTCAACGAACACAGGCTCCAAAACTTCCCTCTGGCCTCTGTTTATTTGTTTACTAAAGCTGATATTGTCCATAAAAATCAAATAAATAGTCTGTGAAAATATAAATGGAACAGAACCTACCACGGTGAAAAAGCTGCCTGTCCTCAGGCCAGAAAGTGAGGTAAGATTGGTCATGAAAATCTGAGCAATTTTGCATTCTATGACCCAACCCTCTTTGATCACAAGTGGATGAATTTAACTCACCATAAATGATTTTCTTACAACCTTGTGTAAAGCTTTGGCTGCTGAGGTTATATGCATCCTCTACCATTGAGACCTGAAGGTAAATAACTGCAATAATCTTACTCAGTCCTCCAGCTGCCCTGCTAGTTCAGTATCAGATAGGACTCCAAAAAGAGGGATGAAGGCAAGGTCAGATTCACCTCTGTGGATGGTCATACCAAGAAACTAACAACAGAGTAACTAATGCTGAACAGTGGCACAGAAGATAACTTCATTTCACTAAAACTGTGGCTAACTGCCTTCCTCTCACCTCAGGTCCACAAACAGGATGTGGTCTAGAGGAAAACTGGCAAATTGTCAATGAACTGCAAGACTCAGACTGGAGTTAGATTAGTGTTTCAGAAATGTATACAGCCACCTTACCCTTATGCAATCTAAAAATGTTTTATGATGTCTATTGCCCAAGCAATTAAAGCAATTAATCATCTTTTAAAAGGCTCTTCCCTCATGACATTCTGTTCTATTGGTGGAGAAACATGAAAAAAGAGAACTGACCTATTTTGGGTTACCCACTTAAAATGTGGGAAAATCAGGAATGAATCGCACAGAGTTTTTTGCATCCGGCCTCGCACTCTGTTTCCTAACCATTATCCTTCTCTGAGTCTTCATACTTAAGAAATCAACTTACCAGCAGTGCTGACCACCAGACATCACCCTCACTGAACTGCACTTGACCCGTTATTTCAGCCTGAGACAAAATCAACTCTCAAACCTGATCAGGTTCTCCTATCTGCAGTTTAAGAGTATTGTAAGACAAAACTATTGTCTTCACTCCTCCTGTAGACCCCACAGGTTCAGTTTTGCTGCTAATGAACCAAGTGTAGATTCAGCTACTGTATAACCTCAACTTATTTCCAGAGTATCACCTATTATATGTACCAAAAAAAAGATGAGGACAAAAAAATATGCAGATGTGAAATTTGAAGTTATTTTAAAACACATACACACCTGTAGACAATACTGAATACAGTCTAACTCCACATAAACCTGTTTTCTTGACCTTTCAAATTTCATTTTCCACACTGTAAACAATTTTCCTTAAAAGAATCACTTAGTTGATGGTAACAGTTATGCACAACTCCACCAGCTTCCTTTCACTGTATCATGGTAAGGTGTTTGTTGTAGCTTAACCCCAGTCAGTAACCAAGCACCACACAGCTGCTCACTCACCTTCCCACTGGGTAAGAGAATCAGAAGAGTAAAGGTGAAAAAAACCTCGTGAGTTGAAATAAGAACAGTTTAACAGTAGGAGAAAGGAAAAAAAAAAAAGAAAAAAGGGAAAAAAAGAAGAAAGAAAAAATGAAAACAACAGAAAGAGAAACAAAACACAGGCAAGAAAAGTGATGCCACTGCTCACCACCCACCGACCAGTCCCCAAGCAGTGATTGCTGCCTCCTGGCCAACTCCTCACAGTTTATACACTGAGCATGATGTCATATGGTATGGAATACCCCTTTCGCCAGTTTGGGTCAGCTGTCCCGGCTATGTTCCCTCCCAGCTTCCTGTGCACCTCCTCCTTGCTGACAGAGAATGGGAAGCTGAAAAGTCCTTGACTTACTAGTAACACTGCCCAGGAACAACCAAAACATCAGTGTGTTACCACATTATTCTCATCTCAAATTCAAAACACAGCTCTATACCAACTACTATTACTAACTACTATTAATTAACCCTATCCCAGCCAAAACCAGGACAGCCTTACATTTTGGACTGTCAGCAATGCAGTGTTCATCATCCATCCAATGAAGTATAAAAATATAAGTACAGAGATACAAGACAAATTCAGCTCCCGGCTTCAGAATTCCACTTCTGAGGACCAGACATAAAATGCCAGAGACTGTTAATTAACACCAGTGTTAGTGGCCTACATATAAAGCCTAATTTTACGAAGAGCAGAGTTTTACCAGACTGGCTAGGAAACCATACTTCTCCCACATTTATCTATTTCCACATGCTATACCAGTGTACTGTATTATTTTCTTTTCTAAAAAATCAGAAAAACTTATTTTCTTTTATGAAAAACAGAGGTCACAGTAACACTACTAGTGGTCAGCAGTGCCAATAAAACTGGAACGCAGGTAATCTTTCTTGCTTCTCAGCACACTCCCCACCCTAGGTTGCCACATTCCCCTGAACTGTCTGTTAAGAAGCAATTGCAGCAGCAAGAGCATCCTCTTCGCTTATGTCCCAGTTAGAGGTTAGTGCCGCATGCCCAAAGAGTTGCAGTGCAAAACCAAGAGCCAGTGCTGATGAGAAATGGAATGACTTTAAATTGTCTAGCAATTCCGAGTTAGCCAAGCAAAGCTGCAAGGTAGTGGCTGTCAACAGCTTTAGTTTAGGCCAATCCAAATATTTCAAAAGGCAACAAAAGATGCTTTATCATCCCAGGATGACCTTCTAGATAAATTTTAGGTTGCAAAAAGTTGAAATGTTACAATGTTTTTGTAGTGCAAGGTTTTAGTGAGTTAAATACAGATATAAGCACCATTCTCCCACTGTTTCTGTAATCTCCTGCCTCTTAAAAAACAAACCATTCATTTTCATAGTCTGCAAGTTAGATGCGGGTATAAATTTCAACCTCTCAGTGAACAAAGACTGCAGTTCATAGAAGCTTTATTCAGACTAAGATGTTTTCTGTGGTGGTTTTGGTTTACTCTTGTGATCTGAAGAATTGCAGAAGAGCATACAGAAAACTGACTATCTAGTTAACGGTGTACTAGAAAGAAAGCACCTATGAAGGAAGCAGAAGTTTTGACTATGACTTTCTCTTTCTTGCTGTCTTTTCACCTGCTGTTTGGAGCAGCAGATGATGCTCCTCAATTTTCAAGGTTCACATAGATGGCTACGTCTGCCAATACGTTTTCTTGTCCTCAGATAAACTGACATTGGTAAGATTCAGCTCCATCTGAAAGTATTACAAACAGATATTAACTGCTTCTTGACAACTCTCACTCCAACACCAAAACACATTGTCACCAACTGTCTGTACATATTTGTTTTATACACACCTTACAGTTTCAGCACACTGTTACGTAACTGACTGTATTTTGGCTTAGCTCCCCTTGCTGGGATTGCTCCCAACCAGATCAGTGTATCCGCTATCAAACTTGCAGTTGGATTTGCTAACTGGCATGTTATTTCTTTACATGTATTCTTAAGCAGATGACTACAGTGAAAACTAATACTCTCTTGAAACATGTTTGTTCTGTTGACAAGGCCATTCAGCAGAGGAAAGTAGATCACCATCAACTACAACTGTAAAGGACAAATTGAGAGTATTGCATGTTACACAGAGACACGATGGCACAGACCCAGCAGTTCCAAGGAAAGGTGAAGGGTGATGCCTGGAGGAGTCCAGACCAGGCTGTGTAGACCAGCTCTTAGAACCTGCCTTGTGGAAGACTCAGTGCTTGTGCTGTTGAGTTGATGATAGTTCTGATACATTTCACAAACTGTGTTACACTGAAAATGGATTTTCCTCAGTTTATTTTCAATTCCAGGCCTCGCAAAAAGAGCAGGCTGTTGGTGGGGCTTCAAATAAGGCTGAAGTCAGATATTGACAGACAAGGAAAGTTTACTCATACTTAACTTCCTATCATCTTGTCTTTCTTACATCTTTAAAGATCCAGAGTGGCTAGAAGTCTTTTCACACCTCTAAAAACAAAACTCCCACACCCGCCTCCTGCAAAACCTTTAAAAAATAGTTCCTCTCTCCTCAACATTTTATATACTTGTCCTATCTGTGCCCCTTCCCCCTCTTAATTGTCCTCAAAGACTGTAAAAGGAAAGATTTTAATTCCTTTGATGTGAAAACTGGAGTGGTTGGCTAAAACAAGAAAAAGGGAAATACCTGTATAATCCAAAATTTAAGATAAAATTGTGTTAAAAAAAAATCTACCTAATCAGCTGATCAAAACAGGAAAAGCAGAAATAAAATAATTTATCTGTTCTGCCAACTTCTGAGGATTTTGTGGCTGGCAACAGTAAGGTATTTCCTACTTCACTTGCAAGTATCTTTTCATTCATGTATTAAAAATCACGCCTCAGTTGTTGAATTGGTCAGGGAAACAACATACTCATGCCAGGTTCAGGGTTTCTTTATGTACCTATCAATACTGCAGAGCAGTTTTTCCCTCTGTGATGGTGGAAAAAGGAACACCACATAAATACCGTTATCGCTTACATTCAGCGTAAATAAAGACTGCTGATATCCTGCCATTTTAGTACAATCACTATTTGGATAAAAGAATACATAAAACATTCTTCTTTTTTTCAAGATGAAATATACCTTTTCTGTCTATGTACCCCAGGGAATAAGGAAAAAGACACTGTTCTCCACCTGGATTTCAGCACTTGGTGTTTACACAACATCCTATCACAATGTTTTCCCCACATCCCAATCCTGGAAATCTGGGTTGTTTTTTTCACATCATGAGATCAAGGGCATGAGGTGGAAATTGCTGTTCTTCCTGAAGAGCTGATTCAACGCTAGAGACGCTGCTACTTTTTGCTCCTGCTGCACAGCAACAGTTTGCCAGTGCGGGGAAGAACAACCGAGCTTTGGTGAAGAGGAGATGTAAGCTCGCTCACAGGCAAGGTCCAGTCTTGGATTACAACTGTTAGGGTGGCCTTGCACTAAAAGCTGCGATTTTTTCCATCATAGTACTCGGTACTGTTAATGTTTGAAGTGCTAACTGGGTATTTGGTTTCACTTATGCCAAAACTTTATACTAGCAACACATGGTCTAAATCCTTGGCTTGTTTTTTTCAACATTAGTGTTGAGATCTTCGGTGTGCAAGGAGATGCTCAGTGCAATATTCTTAATTGCACAAGTCTAATTCCCACTGACACTTGAACAACTTAAATATCTGGGGTGTGGCTTTACCACAGAGCTGAACATGACCAACAGTGCTCTTACTTCAAAGTTTCAATGCAGTGTACGTATATTATCATAAGAAATTACTTTAAAGTTATATTCAATCATTTTCAATCTCCACTCATAAACTGGCACCATTTCTTAGCCTCGAAATTTTGAAATGAATTGTGCTGTACTACTTCATAAATGAAATACTTGTCAGTCAGAGAGATCTCTTCCTTTCCACCTGTTCACTTTTTTAAAAAAATAAACTGTCAAGTATTGCACGATATACTGAGACATAGTTCAGAACAGGACTTTTTCTACAGACTTGTAAACAGTATTACCGAGGTTCTTCTATCCTAAAATTCCTGTAATCATAATTTTTCTGAATACCTGAAAAAAACCCGGTGGTACAGGACCTACTGGCATGCCATCTCCTGGGGGAATGTTTCCTAGCACTGGACTGGGAGCTGCTGCAGCACTCTGAAAAGAACAAAGGGAGAATAAACCTTTGTCATTGAATGGTAGGCATCAAACCCCCCAAAAAAACCCAAACCAAAAAACCAAAAAAAACCCACCCCAAACCTGACCAAAATGCAGAAAGTAACTCTCTAGATATGTCATAATGTCATTGCTTCATCTGAAGGTATATTAAAATTGCATAGTGTTCAGTCTTTGTTTATACAAGTATAATGATTTCTTAAAATAACAAACGTATGTTGAGGGGAAGGATGCTAGCGATTGCACAGATATACAAATATGAGTCCATTATATAAATCTTGTCTAGATTTTTAAAAATATTGTACCTGAGTGTGTTAATATATACAGACTTAAATCTATTTTGCACACTTTTTCTTGTATTATGTATATCAACATCCTCACACATGCACAAGGATATACATACAGCATAAAGAAAGTAATTTATGCATTTTATCAGCAATTTCCAAGCACTTTAAAGACACCTTCAGCAGATTGCAATAATCTTTCAGAACTACAACAAGCTTCAAAGCAGGATTCTATCGCAAACAGTACAAGAAGGAATGCTCATGATTCTGCTGGCAATGCTTATGATTTTACCAACCGGAAATAACCGCCATGACAGATTAGAAGAATTCAGGTTACATTTTTGGAAGGAAAAAGAAAAAAGGGATTTCTAAGAAGTGAATCAGAGGATGAAATTAGTTACCTTTGCAAATCCTTCAGTTGGAATAAGCAAGTAAAGAATATTACTTCTGGCAGTTTACAAGCAGGAGATCGTCACAAAAAGGAAAGTCAAACTGTTATTGTTGTCATGTATTGGAACCTCAATTACTTTTAATTTCTAGCAGTCTTCCTTCCTGCAATACGTTTCTGTTAGGGCATAAGGCTGACTCACCTACGAAGGCTTACAATCTTTTGTGAAAGTATATGTGCGCACACAATACGCTGAGAGCCACTTGCAGCTTACTAATGACCTGCCAATATCTGCCCTACAGAATACGAATGGCTTAAGTTTATTAACTTATCACTCTATTGTACACTCACACTTGCTATCCAAAAGATGCAGATCTGGAAATTGCATTTCCAGGTGTTTGGCACACTATCTGGGAAATAAAATAATAATGCTGGAAAGATCTGAAAACTGGCACAAAGACGGGCTGACCTTTTTAAACCAAGCAGAAAGGAAATATTCAGTTAATTACCACAGATTTTTCAATGTCTTAAGCTGTGCTTTAGAATCAAATTTCTGAACAACTATTGGTAGCATATTCAGTATCTAAGCTGTACTTTCTTTCCAAACAAAACTTCAGAACATATAATTAAAATACAAAGACTGCAGAAAGTGCTGGCTTCAGAACCGAGTACAAGACTTGGATTCACTAGAAAACTCTGTAATAAAGTGTCTTATCTATGCAAGGATCTAGGTCTGCAGGATCACTGCTAAAATACTATATAATTACAACTGACAGAAAAAGCCAACCAGGTGAGTTGGTTTAGCAAACACTTTTGAATCATAATACCTTCCCGTGAGAAGCTACCACAAACAACGCAAACCAGCCTACAAAGCATCAGCAAATAAAGACAGTTCCCCCTAATCTCTGCCATTCTTTGAGCATGGTCTGAAGTTCATGAGACCAGCGTATGATGCTGCTTAGTTTTACGCAAAATCACGCAACGCCCTGGAAGGTCTGAGGTACTTGTCTCAGGTCTGTTGCAGTCTCCTGGACTCCCAAAGGGGCAATTAATGCAAAGAAATAACTCCTGAAGAACACAGTAATTTTGTTCCCCTTCCTTTCTTTTGCATGGCCTCTGTGACTGTTCACTAATTACCTGCAGATTATCTGCATTTCCAAAGGAAAACAGAAGATACAAAGTTTTCAACTTTTTTTTTTTTTTAAGCGAAGAAATGACCTGTTTAAACCAGCATCAGTTAACAATGTCAAGTTAAATCATGAATATGTGCAGACACAGTATGAGGGAATATGCCGGATATTACTTCCGTATGTACAGGTCTTCTAGATGAAGAATGACAACAGTACCATCACTGATGGAGAAAATCAATGATGTTAAAAGCCTTAGCATCTTAAACTCTCCAAAATAGCCTGCACTGAAGTCTCTGACTAAGAGGGAGTAGCCCATTAAAGGGGCACTAATAATCATGAACCTTATTACAGTATCATCCCTCCTGGCATACTAATTCCTGGTTTTCCCTGTGCTACCTCAGCTGTGTCCATCTTCACTGGCCATGTGTGAAATACTGTAATACGTCCAATGGAGCCGATGCTACAGAATAAAGCATTTGAACAGACTATCATACATCAGTGGGAAACACATCTCAACAGTGTGAAGTCAGACAAAGTCCTGTGAAGTTGTGGGATCTCAGAAAAAAAGCTAAGCAGCACCAGCTCCGATACATGAACGGTTTTCAGAAGCCTCCCACCCCAGGTTCCCTCACTCCTCACTCCTACTCTCGCTATTTAAACTAAACTATACTAGCCATTAATGCACGTCAGAGTGCCTTAACGCACTCAAATGGCCTCAGATGTCCTCCCCAACTGCGACCCCTGCCAGAGCCCCCAGGTTACAAGAGGATACTTGTAAGAAGGAGGGAATGACTTCTCAGGATGCTGAGCTCCTATAGGGAGCTACTGTTTCGGGAAGGTGATGGGGCCATGAAGTTCCCAAACATGAAACAAAGCACTTGCACTTTTCCAGCTTGCGCTATCCAATGAACGTTTTAAGAATTTATACCAGGTAGATCAATAAAAAAAAAATCGCAACAGCTGCGTAGAAATATTCTTATTTATTCTAGCCTGATGAATTATTCAGCTCTTTCTTCACAATCCCACAGCAAACCATGGATCCTTTTTGCATGCACTACAAGTTGTTCATCATTTATACTTCCATTAGTTTGACTTCTTAAATATTTGCAATTTGCTTTCCCTGCTTTTCATAAAAAGATGAAATAGGAAAACCTAAATGCTCTCATCTTTTTGTACAGTATCTCAACGCCTTAAAAATGGAAAATGGTATTTGCTTTTGTAGCTAAAATACTGTATTTATGGTATCTCTTTACAATTATTAATTAAAATGGTGTACCTGAATGAAATTTATTGTGGCCATTCTTTGTTCTACCCAGGCGATACTTGACAACGTAAAAAAAATTATGACATTAAAAAAAATAAATCTAGCCATGGTTCAGGTTAGTTTTTACTAATAACCACAAAATAAATAAATAAATAAATGAATGTAAATTGGTTGATTTTTCCATTAATATAGTATCTGCAATATAAAAATCCAGAAAGTAGTCTGCAGCACACAGGTCATTTTCTGAGGCTATCGTAAGAAGCAGTTTATGACGGAAGCTCCCAGAAGAATTCCATTTGCAATCAAAGAATTTTTACAATAAAAGGACTTGACTTTATCTATAAAAATCCTTATCCAGCTCATTCACTAATCTGGGCATTTTCGCTTAGAGTAAGATACTTATTTTTATCCAAAGTAAGAAGTTTATCATGTGTGGCTATATTTTTCCACAAGAGGAGTTTTCCAACTTTTTATAAGTTTACTTGATGATGAATGATGAAATCTACTTGACAATGGATGAGGGAAGTTAGACCTAACATGTAAGACAGATCTATGGCCACTCATGGCCACTCAAGTTCCTCATCATCCAAGCCTCCTCCATAAATCTTTTCTATATCAGCCCTAAATCTGAAGAGTTAGCTGGACAGTCCTAGTTCACTAGAAGTGATGGGTACCCACTTCTTCAGCTGCATCAAGCGAAACACTCCTGCTACTGACTTATTTGGAGGCGGTGTCCTTGTGTTCTGCCTTCTGTGGCCAGGCATGACCATGTTATGATGCAGGCAAGTTTGAACCCCTATCTTAGGATTTAATGATGCTAAAATTGGCATCGCAAAGGAGGAGCTTGTTGAGATCACAGCAATAGTGACAGGATGAAGGAGCTTCCTTACTTACTCTGGTTTGGAAGAAGGTGTGGAGCTAGACCCAGAAAGGTACAGACACTTGCCACTGCTGTCAGCTGTGATAGCTTGTCTCTCTCGGAAATAAATTATTTCTATTGTCCCTTTTAAAGATGTTTTCCTCTTGCTATCTGCGCAGTTGATGTAACTGTGCTATCCCACCTTTTACAATAGCTCCCGTCATACAGTACCCGCGACTGAGGTGTGCCTGAGAATGCTTTACTGTCACCCCAACTTGACACTCTCCCACATATTTCTGGAAACAACATTTCTGGAAACAACATCCTGTTGACGCTTCCATGGGTAATCTCCAGGCTGAGAGAATCTCTGACAGATGGCCCCTATCCCCTAAAATCAGGGTAAAACGGGTTACCCTCTGGAGCGGCACTGCAATGCCTACCTAGAAGGCTGACACATGTTTGCTGCACAGCTTGATGCACGGCGAGTGTGATGCACCGTGAATGCAGCCATCAAGGCAGCCCAGGGTGAACACATGAAAGTGAGTTAGCAGCACCACAACGACTATTTTAAAATTTTCAAAAATTCTGTAGCACAAATGTGTCTGAGAGCATTCTGGAAGAACAACCTGCCTTCATATGTCCTACAAGCTGAACAGTCAGAGCCAGAACTTCCTATTGCAGAACAGCTGCAAATTATTGCAACGGCATGTTGTATGCACTGTTTTTCTGGGTACTAGGTCAAGAAAAAAACAATCAACCAAAAAGACCCAAGACACTGCATGTCACCAGATCTCAGAAGTCCTATCCTAAGAAGCACTTGCCTAATGTACTCTATCGTGTAGGAATTCATACTTCTCCTAGTCCTTTTGCTGAGACTCTAATTACTTTAATGACACAACTGGAAGCGTTGGTTTTGATTATTTCAAAATTTCACATCTGGTTTTGAGTGTTAATCAGAAAATACTGCTAACATACTCTGAACTACTGCAAGCAATGCCAGACATACTTCAGCTTTCTTTCCTATTTCGGAATCCTGCCTCAGAGAGAAGTTAGGTCATGAGAATTTTGGCAAGAACTTCAGAAATAATAACACTTAAATGAGTTCCTCTGAAATACAGGTTTTTCATCAAGAGTGATATTTTCATAAGGAATCTACCACAGAGCAATTTCGAGAAGTAGCTGTATTATGTATGCAGTATCATTTTAAATTGCATCTATACTTTAATGTGACCAAGATGCATTCACTCCTCAAGTTCAAGTACTGAAATATAGACATGACTGGCACTTAACGTGGTGTTAAGGATTATTTTGATCCTGTAATAAATAAATTGATTATTTTATTTTAAAATCACTGAGCTTTCTAACCTAAATGAATTTAGATGTCTTTTTTAAATTACAGTATAAGTATTAATATAATGCTTTCGTATATGCAACCAAAATACACAGTAAGTAAGCAGACAAAGATACCCGACCACAGAAAATATTAATATAACCAGTTGGATCAAAACAAGAGCACAGATGTTCAGCACCTCAGGTTAGTTTTGTGCATGTTCATGTGACACTAATGCACAGGTATTTTACACAAACTGAACAGCGAATGTGTAAGGATAGATGTGAAGGACAACGCAGGGAAACTACACCAAGTTTCAAACACTGATGACAGCATCGTTCATACTGTTGGCAGGAAAAGCAGAAAATGTATAATTTTTGGTAGGTATCTCCTTGCAACCCATGCTGAAAACTCTCACTGATGCTAGGCATAAGACTCCGCTAGTCAGCTGATAGCTCTGAGATGAATGTACGAGTAAGCTCAGGAAAGTCAAACGTCTTTCCAAATCAGTATTGCTTAATTCATCACATCCAGCCATGCCAATTAAGAGAACTGTAAATAAACACAGAAACAGATAACATTGGGCCATCGTGAATAACTGTGACCAGTCCCTGATGCACTACAAGCGCAATACTAAGAGAAAAGTAATCTAAAAGCCAACTCTCTATTTTTGTCACTTTCTCATACCCTCCTTTTCCCAGTATTTTTGTGAAGCTAAGCACAGCATTCTGGTTGCTTTCCCATAAAGGCATGGGTGTGTATAATGCACCAAAAAGCTAACTACTTATTACTGACTTATTAGTTATTATTTTAAAGAATACCTTCTAATTCACAGTATTTCACAGTTTTAGTTGTCCTTTTTGTTTGGTTTGGGGGGGGTGGGGTGGGGTGTTGTTTTTTGTTTTGGTTTGGTCTTTTTTCCCTCTAGAAAGACAAATTATGGATGATTACTATGTCCAACCACATTTGCAACATGCTTTATTTCTGGTCATTGATAGCTTCAAAGTGCCAGACATACTGTAGCAAATATTGTAACAAGATCCAAATTTCCATTTGTAAACACTTCAGCTTGTAACTTACCGAGTATTTCTAAGCCACTAGCTAGTTACTATAATAGTGCTTCCTTATTTTTCACCTACCACAAATCAGTTCAAGAAATCGAAGAGGAACTACATTGATTAACCACTAGAAACCTCATTTTTTCCAAGATAGAACATAAAGCTACTCACCACTCTGAACAAAAGGTTTTTACAATGTGACTGGCAATAAGCTATTATTCCTTCTGTAGAGCCTTCAAATGCTCAGCTGTACACGAAAGAAACATAACCCCTAGACTGGTTTACTTACAGTGAGTCTATAAATCTTCCCCAAAAGGAATATTCATCACATTGATAGAAACAAGCCATTTGAAACATCTAGATCACAAGACCTAATTAATTCTTGGTCTAGTTCCACTGACATTATATTTGCCTAAAACGTTTAATTTCTGTTCTGTAAGAGGAAGGCATTCACATGACAGCAGTTGTTTGAGAAGTGTAATTGTAGACCGTCATAATGCTATTCCTCATAACTTCTCAATTTTCCTCAAATTGCAGCTTGCTACACTTTGATCTGGATTCTGGTGTTGTTTTTCTGTTCACTCCATCTTACACATTATTGTAAGCGATAAAGAATATATGTCATATAGCAATAATGCTATTAATAACCAAGTTGCATATATGTTACCAGCTCCCCCCCAAAAAAAAATCACATTTAATCTTTGGGGGAAAAACTGTTTTCCTCAGTTTACACCAGCAGACTTGCTCATGAAGAGAGAACCTGTTGGTGAAGACGGTCTGCACTGGAACTCCATCCATTCTCTCCCCGTGAAACAATCCTACCTCCAAAAGAAACTCACTGTAAGCGAAGTTTCCCATATATGAAGTAGGATTACAGTTTGTTTTCCTGTATCTCAGTGCACAATTTGTAGTTTTCATTCTAATTAGCTGAGACAGTGAAATTCTATTACAGAACTGACACCCAGGTATTAAGTTAGAAGTATACTGTTAAGGGTAACACAAATTATTTTTAAGGAAAGGTTTGCAATCAACAAATAGAAGGATTTCAAGCTCTTGTCAAAAGACAGAATTTCAGTCCTCTCTCCTAGCTGCTTCTTCTTGGATTACCTAGAACCCAATTTCCAGACAAAGGTTTCTCTCAAGTATGGTTATAAAGAAAAGTTATTTTAAAATGAACCTTTATTAGTAACTGAAACGTACTAAAACCTCTACTCACAGAGGTATCAACAGAATGGTCACCTTAAAAAAAAAAGTGCAAAATAATATGTGTTTTAAATATGGAAATATTACAGAATCACAGAATCACAGAATGGTTTGGGTTGGAAGGGACCTTAATGACCATCTAGTTCTAACCCCCCTGCCATGGGCAGGGACACCTTCCACTAGACCAGGTTGCTCAAAGCCTCATCCAGCCTGGCCTTGAAGACATCCAGGGATGGGGCATCCACAACATCTCTGGGCAACCTGTTCCAGTGCCTCACCACCCTCTCTGTGAAGAATTTCTTCCTGACATCTAATCTAAACCTCCCTGATTTCAATTTATACCCATTACCCCTTGTCCTATCACTACAGGCTCCTGTAAAAAGTCCTCTCCCAGCACCCTTGTAGGCCCCCTTCAGATACTGGAAAGCTGCAATGAGGTTAATTAATATTTCTTCACAAAGATGCAAAAAATAAGGGCAACATTTCAAATACACGTTTTCAGGCAATTCTATAGGAAAGTAAGGGCATTCACTTCAGCTTAATTCCAAGCCCTGTGTTATTTAGTAATGTATCTTACGTACAAAATCGAAACACCAAAGGCTAGCCAACCGAGTTACATTACACTTTGATAAAATGCAACAGCATTATCAGATTCATCAGTGATAACCATGCTACTGACAAGTTAAAGGCACTTGAGGACACAAAACACTGTTGTTGCAGCTTGGAGCTGAGTTGCAGTGATATTTCAATGAAACGACTTCTTCCCAGAAGTGACACTTACACCTCTCCTCCAGATTCCCTGGAGACCAAGACTGCTTCGGTCTGTTAGCTTAACAGCCTCAAGATACTCAATGCACTTTTTTTTTTCCCAAGCTGCACCTCCAGATACATCTTTGTTGAGTAACTGACACTGCAGACCACAGGTTTAACCCACTGCCTTCCCCATCACATGGAATTTGAATGAAGATGTGGAAAGATGCTTCTCTTAAAAAGGAGTTAGCAAGAAACTGATCAGAGGAAATTATGTGGCTTACACGTTTGTGACATGTTACATGTATCCCAGTTAAGTTTTAATATGTCTTATTTCATCAAAGCATTGGGTTCAGAGTTAAAATTGCTAAAATACTAAACTACTCTAGAAGAATATACTATTGTCTTTTTGCAGTTATTTTCTCCAAAACTGTTGGGACGTGAGGGTCATGATAACAGGACTGCAAAAGAAGAGAAATACTGCTGATATTTTTAATACACATAGTTGAATATGACTAGTTCCTCAAATTATAATTCCAAATAATTTTAAATGGTGACCGATCATATGGCATCCTCTCCAGTCAGGTCAAAGATAGGTACTTTAAGCTACTTTTTAGAAATACAAGGCTTAGTCCTCCTATGACTTTGTGCAATCCTCAGACCATCACTGCTCTTAAGCCATGACATACTGCACAAAGACACTGATAGTCCTTTCTTCCTGCTCCAAACACGCTCCATTTTGGTCTGTTGGTGCTTTACAGAAAATTCATTTGGTGCAATTCTGTGAGTTAGGCTACTGCAACAAGACTATCTTGTAACCTAACTTTCTCTAGTAATTAAGCTGGTTGGCAGTGTCTTTTAACCATTTAATTAATATAATTGTTAAGCCCATTTTGTTTTCCCAAGATTTTAAGATTGCCGTAGTACTGTATTCCAGTTCTCATGCCACTGGACTACATGCAACAGTCAAGTGCTCTCCCATTTCAAGAATACAGTGATTAATAACAATAGGATTAAAGTTCCTCTGCATCTCTCCACCTTTTCCAAGTTATGAAACACAAATGAACCAATATGCTGTGAGTTGAAAGACTGCATTTTGATTATGAAATGTAAAGAAGACTGGTTTGGGGTTATCCTTAGGTCAACCGGGAGTGATTCAGCAATCTTGGCAATATATGCACACTTTCAGAAGAAAAAACAAAAGAGAACTCAGTAATTCCCTCTCTATCCAAAATGGATTTTTGTCTCCGTACGTAGCTGGCTGGAAAAGAAACCATACACACAGAAAACGAAGTGCTATTTCGGAAGGAGCTGAACCAAATGATGAAACTGCAATTCTGCTAAAGAAATGGTATATTTGTGTATATTTTCATGGTATATTTGTGGTATATTTTCTTGTCTGGCACTTTACCTCATGAAATTCCTCTTTAATAACCATTACTAAAATACTAACTACAGATATATCACTGTCTTGTTCTAGGCTGTGCTGCGAATGTTATTACTCTGTGCTAAAACATGAAAATATGTAACTTCACAATATTGTAATTGTGACTGGCAGCACATTTTCATAGACAAAACACAGGGAAGCAGCCATTTGGATTGTTTGAACATTAGATCCATAGAGTAAGTGGTATGTAACACAACACATACTTCTCTTTAGAGCCTCTAGCCCGCTTCCATTACTTCAAAATCGGTGGTACTTCTTGTGTATACGGGTGCAGAAAAACAAATGCTTAATTCCATACCAAGTATGTGGGCATTTTAAGTCACTGTGAGACAGCAATTAATCCCCTCCCCCCCACGCCCCCAACCCCTGCAATATTATTACTCTTTCAGAGATTTCTCTGTTTTTCTTAAGAGTAAAGCTGTTCCCTAAATGTCCTGAGGTTAATTCCATAAGCAGAAATGCCAGCACAAGGCCAGTATTTTCAGGAAAATAACAAGTATATGAAAATTAAAGATATATGCTGGAATATCTCTATTTCCATGTAACACCAAATAAAACCTTTATGAATACTTCCCTACCATGCAAGACTAACGAGCCCAGTGAGACTCATCTCCTCAGGCTCCCTCTACAACCACCACAAAGACAAAACCACTCAGAGACATCCTCTGGAGGAGTGCCTCTTTTCCCATCGTCTATAAAAGAGTTGCAGGGAGACCAGCCTTATCTTCACCTTTGTGAAAACCCTCTAGGTATTCAAGCATTTTCGATTTAAGTGAAGCGTTGCATGCCATGCATGATGCGCAGCATGTATAACAAAATGCAGTCCACCAGGTAAGACTTCACTTCTATAACCTAGGTTTTCAGGAACAGCTAGAATGCTTAATTTTTAATACTCAAGTCTGAGAAAAACATTGCCAGTTTGAAGAAAAAGATGATGAAAGCTAGCCTGGAATGTATCTATTTTTTCTCACACTGTCTGAATATCTATCTTTGGATAAAAGTAACTTGTTGGGCAGTGAGTTAACAACTCGAAGTGCTAAAACAGAATTAAGTACTGTGTTTAGGAAGACCTAATCTTTTCATGCTGTTGACTATTTGCTATAAAGTAGTCATCTTGAGTAGTCTACCAGTAACAGGAGCTCAACTTACTGCATCCATACATACTCCAGGGAGAGCACAGAGGACTCAGCCTTCAAGGACCTGTCTGGGTAAGGCTTTCTAGATATTCTTCTAAATGGTTCAGTATCTGAACTACTCCCGCAGGATCTCAAACACTTTCTATCTGGAACGGCAGACTGATGCACGTCTGAAAGTTTGTTAAAATTTAAGATACAGGAAAAACAGACAAAAACCTAATAAATGGCATTTGGAACACAGCAGTTCTTTTGCCACCCCACCAGCGAAGCCACGCAGAATGGCAGTGTTCCTAAAGTTAAGCAGAAAAGGGATACTGAGGATAAAAAAGACTAAACCCTGCCCTTTCTTTGGGAATTACATACATGAGAAGAAGAAATCTGTGAGTGCCTGGCACACACTCCATGGCTTGCTGAGGACTTGAGCCAGGAACAGTCTCATTGGGAAAAGTCCTGGGTTCAGCCACGAGTAAATGTGCTGGGTCCCCAGTTCACACCACAAAGCAGGTAAAACCCAAGCGGTTGTCTCAGCTTGCTTCTCCTCAGGAAACCAATTATTTCACTCCCTGTGGTGTGAAAATCCATAGCAGTGATAATGAGAACCTGAGTCTTTTAGGGTTAATTACCTCCTACAGCTCTTAAACTCACCTGTAAAAACCTTAATCTTTTGCTTATATGATTATTATTAATGTTTTTAAGTGGCGCCCATGTGGACAGTAGCGTGGCCCTTCCTCCATGCTGCCAGCAGGCCCTGGACATGCGGAATGGACTCAAGGGACCTCCTTCCTGGAGCGATGCTGATTCACGGACAGCCTCCACTTACACAACCAGCCATCCCACCAGACTGGTCCCATCCTTCTGCAGACTGTCAAGGCACCCACAGGGAAAATGCCAATATTGAGAGCTGTTTTTTTAATAGGTGTGTTATACAGGGAACAAAAGACAAAATCCAATTGATTTAAGACTGGTTGCCAAAACTTCTGCTTTACCATGTAATTCTTCACCACAAACCATGAAAAAAAAAGAATCAGCTAAACCCAGGAATAATTGTATGAAAAATTTCTTTCACAAACCGGCAGAATTATAAGCAGTTGGAAACTGTCAAGCACCTGTCATGAAAAATGGTACTATCCAACCCTGCCCGTAATAAACATTTACACATGCACAGATTGTATGTAGACACAGATTGGCTTTAAATGTGAATTATGGGTATACTGCTGAAGACGCACATTCTACAGGGAAGGAACCTTTATAAAGTAAAGCATGTATAAGAAAACTTAGTCACTTCACATAACACCGATCCAAAACAAAACCAAGCACATTTTCCCAAGCTCCCAAAAAAAGTGAGTGCAAACCTAACTGTCAGGGTCAGCTTTGCTTCAGCACAGTGTCCAAGCTGACCTAAAAGACTAGAGATAAATGTCAAGTACTTACTGGTTGCAATAATCCATATTTCACTATGCTTAAAAAACTGGCTTCCTCCCCTCAGCTGACACAGAGAGGCTTGCAGGAAGGAAAGTCCAGGCAGATCCAGTTCAGCTCTGTTCACTGAAGAAAATTACCTTCAGTGAAGAGGAGCAGCGAGGCACCCATGTGCCACCTTAACACCTCCCAGTCCATAATGCTGTTAGTAGTTTGTTTCAGCTCAGGTTAAACCACAGTAGTCTAAGAACTATGTGATGCACAGGCTGGTAACAGGAAAACAAGAATCAAAACACAACTGAAGCCTACTAAAAAAAAAAAAAAAAAGAAGCCTTCCCTGCATCCTAAACTATCACAAGTCAGAGGCATTTTCCCTCTCCACCCTGACTCCAGCGCATCCTTTTATGTCACTATTTCTCCTCTCTCTGATAAAGAAAACCCAGCAATTTCTCAGCCAGGTTGGTTAATTACAGAGAGCTGGCTGGTCCCAGCTGCTGTGCTACTGGGGAATAATACCAGCTACAAATTGCTGGAGAAAACCAGCACTCTAACAGTGCCCCCCACGATCAGGTAAATAGCCTATATTATGCTGGGGAAGCTGGCAGTGGCAATACAGACTTTTGATGGGAAATTATACAGCTCTCCCTATCTGCTAAGATTCACATCAGCAAGTGGTGAACTGACATTCTTCCTTCAATCTCTAACGGGGGAAGTTTTGACAAAATAAGACCCACTTGTAAAAAGACAGCAGCTGAGCTGACAGATAATGGGGTTTACACCCACGCAGTGTTTTGTTAACAGAACGAGGGAAATGCAGCATTTCTTGGGATTTCCTCTGAGCAACAGCCAAGGCACAGAACCTTAACGCTCATCTATTCCATCATTTCTTCTCTTCTGCTTGCAAGTCTTCGAATCCCTACAAACAACTCTAGGCTTTTTGCTCTCCAGGGACTTCAGCCCATCTCGCAAAAACAACCAGGTTTCTGCAGGCAGAGGGTCCCACGGGAAGGATACCCATGTTTAGTACAAAAGCTGACAAAACTGAGTTAGTGTCAGGTTACAGTGGACAATTAGGTAGCGCTTCATTTAACTGCCTAAAGTACCCCAGTAGCCTCAACACAGCACGAGCTGAAGAAAGGAAAAAGACGTAGATTTCTGGAATGGTTATGTCCATTCTTTTTCAAATTACTTCAGCAAAGCTTACACCAGCTAACCTGCATGCTTGATGTCCTTCATGCCCCCAGCTGTTCATGTGAATTGAACAGCTACCACATTTAATTTTCCTTGTGAGTACCAGTCCCCAAAGATGCAATGCGCCACTGTGCCTTCGCTTCATGAAAGTGACTTTCCAGGGTCTGTTTTCCAGAAGAGTCTGTTTTCTCATTCTCTGTCATTGCTATCTGCATCAATATTTTACTAATCAAAATCATATACAGCAGAGGCTGTTCTCCTTACTTTCTAAGCACTCAATTTGCTACCTCTTTAGAACAGATAACAAGACCACCACCTTGCCAAAACTGCCCATATTGTACAGAAAATGCTTCACATGTTTTGTAAGCAACAAATCCTGGTGTGTTACATGTTATTTTCTCACTCCTGTTGTTCTACTAGCCTCTTCATATCAGCACTGATGTATGCTATGAGGAGTCGCTGCCCATGGCAGGGGGGTTGGAACTAAATGATCTTCCCTTCCAGCCCAAACCATTCTGTGATGCTGTGAATAAAGACAACATCACAAATATGAATGGACATCAAATGCTGTCAGAAGAAATGAGCTGGACAAAGAAAACAATATGGGATTCTTTTGATAACTTGGTAACAAGCAGGTTCAAGAGAGACTAAAGTTTAAAGTGCCAGGAGTCTGTGATTCCTATTCAGGTGTTTCATCTGCCATCTAACTAAAATGTTACCACTCCAGCCTTGAAATCCAAGAGAAACTACAGAGTTTGCGTATCATAAGGATAACCAGAAGGTTGGGGTTTTTTTTTTTTTTTCTCTTAGTAGCCTCAAGTTGGTGTTGTTCTTGTAGAAAGTTGTGTTTATGGCATATACATAGCTAGATTCACTTTGCACACAACTATTTCAGGTGAATCAATGCCTAGCTATAGCTGGATTGAATGAAACAACTTGGAATTTCCAGAGTAAAAAGCAGGCCAAATCACAGTAGTAATTGTGTGAAAAGGTGACAAAAATCTGGCCTTAAATATATGCAATATGAGGCTTGGGCAAAACGTTTAGCTTCTAGCCTGAGGTAAGACAATCACTATTTTTACCAGCCACAGCAACGAACTTGCAGAGTCTTCCAATTATTTTTAAAATCCTCCTTTATGCACAGAACACGGTGCAATTTTAGCATGACAATGGTATATGTGCAAGTTGATAAGGCACCGTATAAAACCAGCTCAGACTTTATTACTTGACTCTGTGTAACCACTGTTAATGCTTCTCACCCTCAACAACCCTCAACTCTACTAGTGCCTTTTCCTGTGGTATTTGTCAAGCAGTCCAGTCCTGAGCGTATGAGTTACTTTAGGGAAAAGAAAGGTTTCAAATTAAAACAAACAAACAAACAACCCACAAAACCCCCCAACCAAACCAAAAAACAGTGGTTTTGCCACGATATGGTGCCAAGACAGAATTGCAAGAGTCAAGGCTAGGTTGCTCCACATTTTCAAATTTAAGTTGTGCCATAGCTGGCAGATGAAGAGGAAGACGCGTCTGTCCGCAGGAAGACTTGGGGCATATTCAGCCCCCCAGGTTTGTGGTACTCTCTGCGAGCATCTGCAGAGCTCCCCTCCGGCTGCAAAGGATGCTGCTCAGACCTGGGCGGCAGAAGTCGACAGCAATGCTCCCTGCACCCGCTGGCAGCTGCAGAAACCACACCTGGAACAACGGAGGAGGTTAATTTCGGGTGAGCAGCTGCCTTCAGAGGTCAGAGGAGGAGTGGAAGATGGCAAAGCAGACTAGGATTGACAGCGTGCTGTACTGAGTCACCTCTATCGTTCTCATTAGACTGCAACACTGGACAGAAAGTTCAAAATACCCCTGCAAAATCTGCTTGTTGGTCTCCAAGTTGCCTTGTAACCAACATTTCACTTCAGAGATGAAAATGTTTTGCACAGGCAACCCTCCCCCCCTGCACTTTTTAGACTGTTGCTTTTGGCTGAGGCTGCTGTTACAACAGGAAATAAAAATTGTATTACTCAGGAAGGAAGCTAATGAGTTTCCCCTCCCCCAAATGCCATTAGACACTTCCTGAATAAAGGAGAAGCACATTAATATAAAGAAGGGCCATACGTAAGTAACCAGAAGCTGAGCCTGCTGTATGGTAAAAGATACATACAGTTTTCGGATGGAGAAGGAATACCAAATCAGCTTCTCGAATGCCTCACCGCCATTATGCTGCCTTGCAATGTCTGTGCGAGAGTGCTTTGTCCATTCTGCTTTTAAATGACTCAAAAGCAGTGATGCTTCCACCACTTCCTCTCAAAGAACATGCCAGGTGATAAAACAACTCCTTGTAAGGAGGGTTTTCCATGCACTTACTTATGAGTTACTCAATTCGTTTTATTGTTGTGAATTTAGGGCCTTTTAATAAAACCCCAAATCTGGGTTCTCACTGTTTGGTTTGTTTTGTAGATTTTGGATGTTCTTTAGACTGAGGGATTTCCCAATCTGGGAAATATCCAAACCCTGAAAAATAAACAGAATACCGAATGCCAAGTTTATGGAGACTCAGTGACTGACCCTGCCATGTTACTAACACTCTGCATTATTCAGCTTTAAAAAATGCAGTAACTTTTTCAATGAACAGAATGTAAATATTTTTGCATTGATCTATGTTGAAGAAATTATATTAAGACTTCAGTCACAATCATCAAGTTTTCCATGTAGTTAATCTGTATAATGTATTTTGGACTGTAGTTACTTTAATTCATTCTTGTTTTATTTTAAAAACAAGTTACTGTAAGTAATTTAAGGGGTGATTCTGCAAAAATGTAAGCAAGTACCATCTGAAGTGAATAAAATACGAAAGAGTGAAATTTTGCATCTGTTTATAATCTTCACAAGAGGAAACCTTCCCTGTAGAGTACTACCCTGTCATTAATGGTTTGACCACAAACACATAAAATACGTGAGTTTATAGCTATTCAGCATGAGATGGGCTTTCCTGACTACCTCAGGATGACCACCGGTGAAAGCTACTGGTGTGTTTCCAGGATAAATGCACATGTGCTGTACAGTGTTTCATGTGATCTACAGTGACCTCTTGGGTAGGGTCCAGGTACGGCAGCACCTTGTCCTTTCTTCTTTTTCCACTCCAATATTTTCAAGACAGTACCTGCAAAATCCACTTTTTCTGCTTTGGGTTATTCTGTTCTCATGCCTTTTTCTTTTCAATAAATTGTTTCCTTGCCTTCTTTACATTACTCCCAATGCAGCAATCCACTACTCCTTCTGTATCTTGTTTTAGTTTAGTTGCTAGGATTTAACATGATGCTAAAAATATTACCCAAATGTTTCAGTTTTACTGGCAAGAATGAATGGGGAATAAAAGTGTCCCTATTGGTACCCAGTCTGGGCCATACACACAGCAGCACATAGTCCTCACCAGACAAAAAAAGATAAAGTTAATGAGGAGAGAACAACCGGTAGCCATAGCTTCTCACAGCATTTCTATTCTGTAACTTCTTCTGTATCTAGACACTGGCTCAGAATTATTTCACATGCTATTTAATCATAGAATCACAGAATGGTTTGGGTTGGAAGGGACCTTATAGATCATTTAGTTCTAACCCCCCCGCCATGGGCAGGGACACGCTGCAAAGAAGATCTTTGGTCTTCCTGGTAAAATGGAGCAACTGCCTAGAGCACAAGACAAGATTAAGGTAACCAAAAGGGGTACTGTGGATCTGATGAGTATTTAGTTAGTTTCAATTTCAAACAACAGGTAAATTGTAGAAAACAAAATAATTAAGAGCTTAACTTACCTAAGTTTAATTCTATACATCCTTTTCCTAGAGTGACAATACATGCACTATGTCATTACACTTACATTATACAACAGGGCCGTTTCATAATCACACTAAGACATTTTAGAGTGCGTCTCATGCTGGGATCTTAACATTTCACCAGTAGCTGAGACACTTGGCTTTTCGTCTTCCAAGGAAATTAAGACATGGCAATATGCCAACATGACACAGTGCCTGTTGAGTGTCAAGATTTAATTACAGGATCTTATTTTTTAAAGAGAAATCACATGAGTTACTCCACCATGTTTAAAACAACAAAAATGCATCATTTAATCTCTATTGATTAAATTCCTTTGCTACTCATTGCAGATAAACACATATTAATGATGCTAATGCACAATACTCAAAAGGCAAAAAAAAAAAGAAAATCTTCTTTTCCAATTTGTTCACCCATTCAAGTACGGCTATTATTTCCAGCCAAAACCAGCAGCCTTTGGCTACAACAATTCTGAACATACATAAACACCATTTTGAACAGCAAAACAAGTTTAAATTATTGAAGAGGCTTCCTCAATAAAGTAGGAGAACAAGCTGGACTGAGGCCAGTATCACTAGTCAGTTTTAACCAGGTTTTGTTCACAGTGACCCTACCTAAGCTGGAGCCCTGCAGACTAGAATGCCTTCAGACACTGTAGTGTGGACAGAAACAACCAATTAATAACTCTCAGCAAAATAGAAGTACATATATGCATAAAGCCTTTCCCATCTTTTACTCTCCAGAAGTTAAATATTTGCGAACAGTTAAATTCCAGCCCTTGTTAATTCCACAGAAAAGCAGAACAACTCCGCAAGGAATTAATGCTAAATTAACCAAAATTATATATTTTTCCCCCAAAACTGGTATTCTTTTATGTCTGCAGCACTCAAAAGACATATACTTTAACTTTGTCCATAAGTATGTCTGGTTGAGCATGTTTTTTCACACTCCTCACAAAGCTTGTCATTAATCACCTGCCAAACATCTAACAGTTTGCAGCTCCTTCATAACAGAACCTCTACATATGTGGTTTCTGATACCAGCATATTGTCCTAATATCAGCATAAACTGTAAATACACAAAACATTTTCCCACAATTTTTTTTAGCAGTTGTATCTAAGCAAAACAAAATCTAAACCTCATTAAAAAACTCAAATCATTGTCCCATTACTCAACAACTATGTTTTCTTCACTTAAAAGCTATCAATCATTACATTACAACATGAACTTAATAAATAGCTCAATTTTTATGGGATTTTTTTCTGATAACATGATGCCAAGCCTGCAAAAGGGACAAAGGATGATCCCAAGATCAGAAAGTTATTTAAGTAGCATAGACATTTTCGAACTACTATATTCTTCTGGGGATAGCCCTCTAACTTCCATGCAGGTGACACGGTAAGTCTTCTAGCCCCAGTCTAAAATACCATCCACACAGTTTTCTGCTACAGAAAGCAAACATAAACTCTGGGTTCCAAACATAAACTCTGCATCCCTAGATACAGATAAATTGTTGTGTTGTTTTAAAGACAAGGACCAAAGACAGCAAGAAAACTTTATTCTGGGTTTTTTTTCCCTCCCTGGAAAGAAAGGCCTTCCTAATAATAAAGTAATGCAGCAGTAATTACTCTCACACCCTTATATTATCATTCACTTCATGCCCTGACATGTTTTTTGTTGAGAAAACTGCTCCAGTATGCTAAAAAAAAAAAAAGAACTGCCTCAAAATACATTTGAATTCACTAAGATTTTTCATTTTTGGCCTCTTATACTGACACCATCACTTAATATCCATATGAAGAAAAAGCTTCTGGATATCCCCAAAGTTCTGGGCACAAAAATTTGTTTACCTTTAAGGTATTTAACATCTTTGAAATTAAGATGCAAATACTCAAAGAATGCCTCCCACACCAAGCCTAAAGATAGTAATGTTTCATTCCCATTGTATATTTTGAACTCCAGAGCTGGCAGTTTTGGATTCTTGAATTTCTGAGTGCACTGGCTTTGCTTCAGAAGATAGAAAAAACTGCACAATGATTTCATCGAAACTCAGAAAATATTTTTAACCCTTATTTAAAATTACGTTCATTTTACCCTCATACTTCTTAGTCCATACCAGGGGCAGACCCACCTCTTCTGCAGCACTTCAACTACTTTATAAGGCATAAACAGAGCATTTTTGCAGCACTAAGTGACCATTTCATATTCATATGATACAATAAAAACCCTGTGAACTGAACCTCTAGAACTAAGCCATCTAACAGTCCTGAAAAATTGAGTCAAATTGAGCTTAACTACTGCAGTTAAGACTTTAAATAATACAAGTGAAACAGAAAATCCTAATATTTAAAACTAATATAAGCTGTTTTTACAGGGTTGTTTCGGAGCAAAATCCATTACAATACTATGAGGCAGCAGCACGTAATAGTAACAACTATTGCAGCTTTATAGCAATGGCTATTATAACAATGGCTATCCAAGATTAAAAAAAAAAAGATTAAAAAAAGCAAGATTAAAAAAAAAAGAACATGAAACAAAAAAAAGCATCAAAGTGAAATTAAAGCCTTTCTAGACATATATTTATATATTTTTCAAGTAAAACAATCTTTCCTGAGAAGTCACCTTGTAATTACACGGTTTCAAACAGCTATAACCTCGGACATCCATTATGTATTTAAATAAATAATGGTTTCTTTTGTGTAGTAATAACTTAATATAAATCAGCAGTCTGTACTTGGGAAAAAAAAAATCTAGACCAAGCAGGATATAACTTCTCTGGGGACTGAGCAGGCCTTGTGTGCAAACTGTCAACTCCTTCCTCTTCCCTCAGCAGCAGAAGAGGAAGCATTAAGGGTGGGACATCACTTACATGTCTTAGAAAAAAAGTGCTAGGGATCACAGATATGACAGAAAAAATACCTATACCACGGAAAGAAGTAAATTCCTTTTATTCAGCAGGGAGAAAGATAAAAGCCCTGTAATTACTGTATTGCAAGCTGACACAGGAGGAGAGAAATGGAATAAATGCACACACCTTGTAAATACAAATATGTACAGCTGGACTTTTTATACTGCCTGGTGACAAAAGGGGAAAAAATCCCTTATGATAATGTTCTTCCTAAGAAATGGAGCAACTTGAGAAGTGAAAACCTTTCCAGCATTTGAGGGAAGAGAATGTACTTATAGCCATTCACAGGGCTCACGTCTGTGCCAGCTACATCTCACTTAATGGGATTTCAGTCAATTCCATTCAAAATTAAGTTACATTGGAAAAGGATCTTCTTATACTAAAATTAAATTTATGACTTAAAAGTCACTTAGTTACTGAGGTTGCAAGTCCTACAAAACCGACAACAGAGAAGAAGCAATCCTCAAAGTCAGTTATTTTCACTGAAGTCAGTGAACAAAAGTAGAGTGTCAAAAGTAATTTTAGAAAGGTCCAAGGAGGTACTCAACATTGTCTTAGAGAAACATTTTCAGTTCAGCAGCTTTGTATCGTGGTGGAGCTTTTCTTCTGGTTTTAACAAATGTTAATCTCTCCGTGACAGACCTGCACAGGCCCCTAAGCAGTCGTTCTTGCCTGTGGTGGTTTCGCAGCAAGTTGAGAGAGGTTTCCCTTCACAACAGGCTCCTGGGTTTCAAGAGAGCTTTAAAGATTGTATTTGTCCAAAAGACATTTGCTTGGAAGTCATTGTTGGCGGAAAGAATAAAATGGCTGTGCCATGTATCTTTACACCTTAAGAGGCAGGCCATTCCCAACTTTGAGCACCTCCAACCCTTAAGGGTCTCCCTGCAGAATCAATGAGGACATGAAGGTCTTCGTCAGCATTAAAAGACAGTGAACATCCCCCAGAGCCTTCTCCAGATTTTTCTTCAAGAAACTTGAAAGTAGTCTCATTTGTGAAGATTAAGAGATAAACTTCAAGGGTTGTGATGAAAAGACAGGAAGACAGAGCAGGATTTTTCCCAAAAACCTGTTTCTGGTTATCACCACTACAGATATCCTTTGTCTTCTTCAGGGAGAGGCAGTCAGCTAAGGTGCAATTCAACTGAGACACACAGAAGAATAAACAAACACACTGCTATTCAGTTTACTTTATGGAAGCACTCAGCGCTTAGGTCATGCTTAATTTTTACTGATTTCCATAAAAGCAAATTAGGAGAAAACACGTATACAGGAATTTACTGGAACTCCACTCACTTCACACTTTGAAGACTACTAAGGTGACCTGGGCTCAAAAACTAAAAAGCTGGATATTTCAATGACCAGGAAGGAACAGGTCCTTTTATCACACAAACTGCAGAGTTCCCTTTTTTCCTGTACATTTTTGCTTAAAGCAAAGCATGAAGGCAGTAGAGTGTGTCTTACAAGTAGCCTGTAATTTTGGAAGCCGTGCATATGCAAGTATGACACGTGCATGGCTGTAGAGCCACCAAACCTGTATTATTACATGGCAGAAGAGAAAAGGATTGAATAAAACTCCAGAAAATATTAGACACAGTTTAAATTTGTCAATGTTTGAAGGTATTCTGCATTAACTTATCCCAATGACAGCAATTCTAATCAGACTGATATAATCATGAAGTGACCTGGGCTAATTAGATAAAACTGTCTGCCACTTCTGACACCTTCTTAGCTGGATGAGCAATGAACATACCCCAGAAACCCCTTATCCACTGCTAAGGCGTGCCTATTGCTATGGTTGCAAGTTATTAGCTTGTGGTCACTGCGGTATTACTTCAAAAAAAAAAAAAAATCCAAACCATACATTTTTAAGAAGAATCCTACTGAGTAAAGTTCCAATTGTATAACGTTATAATGTTATAAGGATCCACACACAGAAGAAGGAAAGCAGCCTGTGAATAAAAACATTTTCCAGAAAAGGGCTGTGGAGGCATGAAGTTTACATAAGCTTGAAAGTAAGATGAAATAGAAAGTTCTTAACCAATTCCAAAGAGAGGAAGGAAGGAAGAACTCCCTGGAGGTATAAAATACAAAGGACAAAGAAAAGTATAAACATGCCCAAGATTATTACATCATCAATAATGTCTTTTCTTCATAATTAAGCTTAATTTAGTAGTTTCATTTAAAGACATGTTTAAGTCCTTAACTGAACAGGTATGAATATGAGGTTATGCAAAGCAAGTAATAACAACAGAATTAGAAAACAATGTATTATTTTTAGATTATTATAAAAATGTGCTTTCAATTATGAACTATACCATTATTCCTAGAAGTCTGCAGAAGTATGTGAAAGCACGTGACTTTCTGATAACTAAAATGAGGGCCTCATCTGATGCTAAAACACTAGCTGTAACAAACATCTCACAGCTTAGGAGCTGGGCTAATGGCTGTATGGAAAATGTGCAAAAATCAGTGACAGAATATTAAATCTAAAAGGATTCTTTTTAACTTGAACAAGCATTATTAAAAGCATGTCTGCAATTCACATCTTTCACAATTAAATGAAAAAAAGACAGAAACCAAAATCATACAACCCTTGACAACATCTGAAGAGTCTTCATAATGCTAAGGAATCACTAAGAAAAAATTGTTTTTTGCACGAAAGAATCTAGTACAATGACACCCTGCAGATTCATTCTTGTATATGAGGTGTACACCTTCTGTAGATGTAGAAGTTATGGATGTGTAACTAAACAAAACTAGACAGAATTCTTCTAAAATATGGAAAAGCAGCTCTCCACCTCTAAATTGATATACAAAATTGCTATCCCACTCCCACTAAATGATGTCACTTGCACAATTGTACTTAATCTGTTTTACAGTGATATAATACTTAATTTCATCATCTGTCTATACATATATGGAAAAATTATTAACAACAATGGGAATTCCATATTCACAGAGAGAAATATACCAATTGAGCTGCAAGGATAATTTCTTAAATTACTTTTTTTTTTTTTCCAATAACTATGTATGCTCCCTTTGAAAGGATATGGAAACAATTCACAGGTCTCAGTACATGAGCAAAGATTAAAAATAAATATGCTTCATTAGGATTTTTGTTGTTAAAAGCCCAGGCTCAGCTCATGCTTTGCTTTAAGGCAACTGCAGCATCTGAAGTTGCTTGACCTTAGCTGTTGCACTGAAAAGACTCCTCTAGAACACAAAAATCTCTGCAATCAGTTCTGTCACTGATTTTTGCACATTTGTGCTCCTCTAGAACACAAAACTGGGGGAAAAAAAAAAAATTATCAATTTGTTTCCAAGCAAAATTATAATCAGTGCAAAACAAGTGCCAATAGTTAATGAATTCCTCTTATGTTTGGGCCTTTCCAAACTAACCGTCTACTGCAGCCAGATTACATGGAGGCTGTAAGGCAAAAGATTTTAGGTTTTCTGGGATTTAACCTTGTGATGCAAGACAAGCAATTCCCTTGCACTGGCTGTACTAGGGGCTAAAAAGAAAGACTATTATGGTGACGATTCTGATTAACAGAATTTCTCATAGAGACACTATGTTTGTCATTCAGCAACATCCTACAGGATAACTCAGAAGACCAACAAACTGTGGTTCTCCATAAAGAAAAGGTACTGTTTCACACACACAAAGCAAGTCAACATGGATATTTGGTGAACAGTACATTTTTCACAGTATGGGTATTTTATGAAACCATATTACAATTTAAAAACAGATTTTGAGCATTGTAATTAGGCATAATATTTTGTATGAACATGAGTTTTCATGAAATTCAACTAATGTTGCTTTTTAAATTGCTCTTAGACAAGATTTCTAAGAAATTAAATTATTTGTGCTTCCACTTAGGTATATGCAGTAATGCTGCACACCAGTAAGGCTAGCAGATGAGTGCAGTCAGAAAGGGTTAACATTTATTTTGGCATTCAGATGTAGTTACTCTAGTTCTGTACCCAAAACCAAAGATTGACCTAATCACTGCTGAATGAAACAGCCTCTGCCCATCATTTTTAGCTTCAAAAATACAAAAGAAAATGTTGTCATGGAAACCAGTCTATCCCAAAGGTATACTGCATTTTGCTAGATCCAAATTATACTAGTATCCATATTTTTCCCTTAATAGTAGAGACAACTTAAATCCTTTGCCACGTCAGACATCACGCTGAGCATGGCTGCCATTCAACACAACTAAAACCAGACTAGTTTTTTAAATAAATTACCAAGTAATATTAAGAAATACATTTAAATTATGAGTTTTGCTAATATGTGAAGTTATAAAATCTTCAAACAAATATGAACATGAATGGCAAATCACAGAAGACAGAACACTACATTACTGAAAATCACAAAATGTTTATTGAAAAGAATCTGAGTGTTCATGCTAGCCTTGGGCTAATTTTCCAGTACTTCTGAATGGATACATTATTCCAATTCATTTCTAGACCTAAATGCTGTATATTTTCTACAGACTATGAAGTATTTCCTGCACGAAGTTCAAAATATTCAGCTAAAACAAAACAAATGCTGGAAAGATTTAACAGTGAATGTATATCTATAAAGAAAGTTCTCTATAAGAAGACGTCCAGTGTAATTCTGTGTTGAAAACTGTTAAAGAATGTTAAAATCACATTCATTTTCATAGGGATATCATGAATGCTAAGGTGTTTTAAACCTAGAATTTTGTCAGGTTTAAATATCGGATTTATCTGGATTGTACATGTGGAATTAGTTGCTTTGCCAAGTATTCCAAAATGTGTCAGTAAGCAAATCTATGAATCCAGCTCAGAAACATACGGTTTGCTTGTCTGTGATCACAGCATAAATACCCTTCCGGACACTGCAATCACAAAAATACTCTGGCCTTATAATACTGCTTCACTAAAGCCTGAACAAACCATCTTTGTATTCATCACAGGGTCTACTTGGCAAAGAACTCGGTGCTCTTACAATGTCCTAGGGTCCTTCAAACACCACTGAAGATGAATGAATTCAAAACAGCAAAAGCTTGCTCAAATCCTGCCATTTTAAGTCAAAAAGAAAAGTTTTTCTTTGTAGTTTATGATGCACTGTGCAGAAGCCTGATACTTGAGATAAGGGTGGTGATTACATCAACTCAGAGCAATACAATCAACTACCTGCAAGTGCAGTTCCAGTGGGAAGGTGTTACCTGTCAAGCGAAACGGAACAGCTACGCCCAAATTCTCATTCCTAGTATTTTTCTGTGTTAAATGAAGAAGTTCCTCTTGGACATCACATTGCATCCTGCTTCAGATTTATTCTTGCTCAGATACCTGACACTAAATGCACCACTGCAGCACAGAAAGAAGAAAGCCAGAAAGCATCCTGGATGCAGGTGGATCACAGCTAAGCAGAAAAGCAGGCTGATGAAAAATAATTCCAACTCGACTACTGAATAAGATAGCAAGAAGCTTCTCAAAGATTTTAATTACAGACTGTCTCAAGAATATTCATGCACCAATGCGTTTATGAAGAACTTGGTGAAAATGGAAAACGTCTGCCTATTTGACTCCCAGCTGAGGAGACACAATCTTAACAAATATTCCTCCAAAGGACCTGTACTTTCAGTCCCCACGGAGGAGGACAAGAGCGATAAAAAAACTGCTGTGGAACAACCAAGAGGGCAAAATAAGAGGTGAGGCATAAGAAGATTCTGAGGTACCAGTCTCAATTCTTTCTGACTTGATGATGACCATGCTCGCTAATGACACCAGAAGGCTCAAAATGTACACTTGGTTTTAACCTTGCACAGCATCAGCCAAATTCCAACAGGAAATTCACAACAGAATTTTTTGCTGGTAAAGCAGCACTGATGACAAGACTGGGGAGATGCGCAAGCCTCTGAAGTGCTGGGCGGTAAGTAAAGCAGAAGCCTTAGCAGAACAATACATCTATTTGCCCCCATCTCCTGCTACATCACTCTTCTTCCCCAGCTTCTCCTCTATCATGTTCTCCCTACACTCCACATCTCTCTATTCCCATGTTTTTGCTCTGCCTTTCTTGATCCCTTTGCAGCTTCTCTGCTGGCTCTCCTTGAGGCTACCACAGGCACCGCTGCAAGCTGCGTGCAGGCAGCACTCCCTCCTCACGCCCTCCCAAGGCTGTCTGGCAAGAACTTCTCTCCCATCTCCCACATGCTTATCATTTCTCTGCAGGCTTGCTCCTCACAGGACTCACTATGGAGCTTCCCAGGGGTCATTCTGCTGAAGAAGAACCACCAACATATCTTGAATTTATATAAATTATACTGGCAGAAACTATTTTTGCCCCCAAGTTCAGCTACAAGCTTAGGAGAGTTTGCAGGAGCTAGACTAGTAAAGCCTTTTGATCACACACAACATGGTTAAATGTAGGAGGGCTATCTGAAGAAGATCCACAACCTGACTCACTGGAAGGCCTTCCTCCTGAAGTTTCTGGCAGGTGAATCCATTAATCATGCCAAAACATGCCTGTGTTCGCAACTTTATGAAAAAGAAAGCAGTTTATGTTTCTATAATACCTATTAATCATTATGAAATGTATGGACAGACAACCCTGGAAATTATTTAACAGACATATTAATATATTTAAATGTAACTTATTTTGATGATCTGTACTGCATCTGTAGCTTTTCACAATGGCTTGAACATCTCTGCCACAAACGATGTGAAGGGGGAAATCAATCTGAGGCCCACAGTAGTTCAGTTTCCATGGTCACACAGAATTTTACCTATCTTATCAAAATAAAGTTACTAGGTGGTACAATTGTGAAGAAAATCCAAGCTCCCTCTTAGGACATGAATATTTCACCCTGCTTCTCCATGCCAGTTCAGACAATTACTGCCAGAAGTGATACAGTGGTTTTGTTACACTGTGATCTATTTACACAGAAACAAATAATCAAGAGATGGTAATGAAGCTGCTGCTGATCTGGGGATTAATTTGAAACCCCATTGCCAAGTTTAAAATACTGTACCTAGTTAGAAATTTAAGCCTGTGACTATTTAAAGTGCATTACTTGCAAAATCATTTTCAAGTGCCCTAATAGCATCACGCTGTCTGATTTCAACAGGGCACCTCTTCTGAACTTCAGTTCCTAGTAACTCAGTCTCAAAGCCAGCAGGCTGGGAATGAGGTGAAGGTGGGGGCTTCTATCACGGATGATCCAGTCCGAGAAATTTACTTACGCTGAGGAGCGAGAAGAGCACGTCATCTTACACACTGGGGATTTGGATACTCAAAAAACCCCACTAACTTAGGTGTCAAGCTTTAAAACTTGTGTCAGATCATGAGAACTACTCCAAGGCAAGAATATAACAATTTATGGAAAGTATTCATTAGATGGAGGAACTCTGTACATTTTTTTTTACATAACTGCAATTATCAAAATGAATGACCATAACGCTGGTTTTCTGTTCCAAAGTTTCCTCCCCTTCTAAAGACGTTTAAGTAACCAAATGATATTGTAAATGTGATAGCATACTTTGCAGGCATGACTTAACTTTAAATGACATTTTAGATGCTCAGTGAGAACATGAACAAAGAAGTAATTATAAATACATTTAAAGATAGAAACCTGACACGGTCGACTGTCAATAGCTGACTTTCCTTATAAAAATTTTAAACTGTAGGACATATCATACCCAAATAACTTACATATACTATTTAACAGTCTTGCTTACAGTGCTTCAAAGGTAAAAACCAAAAATCTGAGTTTTCATACAGTCTGCAATTTCACAAGCTTGTCTTGGAACAACTTGGAAATGGAGAAAATTTTACTCAGGATGTCTACTGAATTTTGTAAAGTCTGTAAAGTTCACTCATGGTATGACTTGAGATACACCCACTGATACTACAACTAATGAAACATGATGTATATGTTGTTGCTAATCATCCAAATTGCATGTTCTTTGGATTATATTTAAACAAATTACATCCTTTCTTTTCCCCATAATTCTTCATCTGTTTCCATGTAATGGCTATTAAAATAACTTAGATAATCAACAAAGTTCTCTGTATTATGGAAAACACTGTTCCAACTCAAGACTTCCCAGTAGTGATATATTACTATACCCTTTGGTAAAAGGAAGAGAAAGATAGCCTCATTTATTTTTTCTTGGTTTAGGCAACCACAATCTGAGGCATGGAAAACCACTAATCACTTATGAGAAATCTATGCCTTTTCTAGTAACAAGACTTGAACACAATCAGCATTCATTACAGGGATTATACTGTACAGGTTGCTGGTACTTAGGCTTCTACATGCACGTTACAGACTTAGCCATAATATATTCTTAGGGAATACAATAATCTATCAACTTTATATCACTACCAAAACAAAACAAATTACAATGTTTGCCCAATAATATTCAATACACCTGTCCTTGACAACTCTATACCATGTATTGCAAAGTTAAGACCTATAGAGAGTTAACACTGCCTGAAACCTTGTGCCATTTCCCCATAAATTCAGTGAAAGCAGTGAACAAAACAGAATTAGAGTGAGAAAAGCAACAAATCATCTGGAGCAAAGGGAGTATTGGTAACAAGTAGTTACATTAAGAGTCCTCTGATGCTATCCTTACTTTTATTTAAAAGGTTGATACTTCTTATCTCATATTTAATTTTCTGTCTTCTTCATTTGACTCAATCTATATTTTCAATGTACTTCCCAGACTGTGCTGCAATTTTTTTTTCCCAGGATAACTGTATTTCCACACCACACTGTGCCTAGTAAACTGGAAGAGTACAGAAAGTCCTTTCACCACTTTACACAAGTGGAACAGGAAATTTTCAAGTCTCACTGCTAAATACTGCCTGCCTGTATAAAATACCAAATCATTATTTCCTTAAGATGCTAACAGAACTTCGAATCAGGCAGTACTATTTAAAAATAACTAACACGTGGACAATTCAGTGCCACCTAAACTAAGGCAGAATTAAAGTTTTTCAGAAATTCAAATATTCATAGAACGGTTGAGGTTGGGAGGAACATCTGGAGATTACCCAGACCAACAATGGGGCAGAGTAAGGTCACCTAGAGTGGGCTGCTCAGGTCCATGTTCAGGTGGCTTTTGAGTATCTCCATGGATGGATTCCACATCCCCTCTGGGCAACCTTCTCACCCTTGTCACCCTCAGAGTGAGGTCTTTTTATGTTTTCAAGGGCTTTCCTGTATTTCTGTTTGTGTTCCTTGCCTCTGTCCTTTCACTGGGCACCACTGAGAAAAGTCTGGATCCACCTTATTTACTCTCATTGGGTAGTACTAAATGGACATATGGACAAGATCCCCTTGAACCTTGTCTTCTCCAGCCTGCACAGTCCCAGCGCTCTCAGTCACTCCTTGTGCATTAGATGCTCCAAGCCCCTCAACCATCCTTGCAGCCCATTGTTGGATTCACTCCACTAAGTGCTTTTCTTGTACCGGGAAATTCAAAGCTGGACACAGCACCCCAGGTATGTATCACCAGAGGACGATAACCTTCCCCAACCTGCTGGCTACGCATCCCTGACTGCTGTTGGCTGCCTTTGCAAAGGCACACTGCTGGCTCCTGGGCAGCTTGGTGTCCACAAGGATCCCCACGTCCTTTTTGCAAAGCTGCCACCTAGCTGGTGGGCCCCCACCCTGTACTGGTGCCTGGGGTTCTCTCTCTTCAACCATCATGACTTTGTTTTTCCCTTGGTTATCTTCACAGATTCCTACTGGCCCATTTCTCCATCCTGTCAAAGTTGCTCGGAATGGCAACACAACCTCCTGGTGTATCAACCATTCCTACTGTTTTTGTGTAATCTACACAACTGCTGTGGGTTCACTCCATCCCCTCATACAGATCATTAATGAAGATGCATATACAACTTCTCAACTTCCCAGAAATGGAGGTGAGGCTGACTGGCCTGTAGCTCCCCAGATCCTACTTCCTGTTCTTCTCAAAGGTAGGAGAGGCATTTTCACTCTGTCCTCAGGAACCTACCCTGATCACCATGGCCTTTCAAAGACAATAAAGAGCAGGTTGCAGTGACACTGGCTAGCTCACTCATGTTTGTGGGTGCACCCCACCAGGTCACACAGACCAGTATGTCTGGTTTATGTGATGCTCCCTAACCTGATCCTCCTTCACCAAGGATAAGTCTTCATTGCTCTAACCTTCCTATGGGTGTCAGGGGCTTGAGAGTCCTGAAGTAAGTCGTACCACTAAAGTCCAAGGTGAGGAATGCATGAAGTACCTTGGCTGTTTCCACGTCATTTCTCACCAGAGCCCTCACCCAATTCAGCAGTAGGCCTAACTTTTCCCCAGCCTTCCTTTTGCTGCTGATACACCTGTAGAAGCCTTTGCTGCTGTCCTTCATTCCCTAGCTTTCATTTCAGCACTCTAAGTAAGTATTTAATTTGAAAGCCACCGCATGACATTTGCTCTTTCACAGTTTGGAAGCAGCTAAATTTGAACCCCTACTTTCCTCTGCACACAGTAGGCATTCGTGGTGAATTAATTACCACTCTAATTGGTACTTTCCTTAGAAAAAACTGAGGGAGGGGGATTACTGCACATACTGCATGCTCTTGCACTACCTCAGAGGCTCTAGAGTGCCTGAAGAGGGCAGATAAAGCAATCAAAAAACAAATCATTATTTATACTAGAAAAGAAAGGTAGTGGAGATCAGGACTCTCCCCTGGCTCTTAGTATGACAGAAGAGGTATCAGATGTATTTAAACTTCTTTTTTCACTATTCTTCTTACTTAGTCACTTTGAGCCTATTCTAATTCTAGAATTTAATTATTCTAATTGAGATTCCAAACTATTTTAAGCATTCCTGGTCTCTAGGAGACTTCCTCAAAAGTCCTGTGAGACTAGGTCATAAGTTGTGCTGATTCTGGGTCTCATCACAAAATACTTCAGGTCACTTAAAGAGGGATCAGGTATCTCTGCACACAGATGTGATGCTCCCTACAAGATGGGTGTACCAATGCCTAAGTGTGGTATTAATATTCTGTCTCCTGTATCTGGGAAAGCAGGGTGTGGAAGATGGAGAAAATAAGTACAGGGGACCCATAAAGATAACATAAAAGATGGCAGTCCATTTTCTGTTTCACAGCAAGGGCTTTCCACTCTCTTACTAGCTGCTACTTCATGAATGGCAGGCCATTTTTGACATTTATTTTTAAAACTTGAGCTGAAATTATTTAGACCACAACCACTGTATCTTTTTTGGGGGTCTCCTCCAGTTCAAAAAACCTAAAATACACCAGCAGTATCTTAACAATTTCTGATCGTCTGTAGTTTCCAGAAATCAGGCAGATGTGTTTCAGCCTCATAAAACGCTTTTGCATGCTAAAACCTCCATCCAGAAGAAATGTAGCATCTTTAGAATTTTTACATCATCACACTCCATGGGGAAGCATTTTTATCAGTGTCGTACAATCTTACATATTTATTGGCTTGAGGCTTTACCTATCTGAATTACAATTCAAATTCTCTAAATGTTCGAAGTGGCTTACTTTCAGAAAGTGTAACACCCAACTGAACTGGAGACTAAAATATGTGGTGTGAGATCTACACTAACAATAACTGCCAAGTGTAAATAATTCTCAGAACATTAATCACCTTCCTAGCACAGTGTGGTCTGCATCCAGTAAAGCTTTGCTTTGAAGACTCTGAAACAGTATAAAATGTTGGTGTTACAGAGTTGCACTGTAAGCTATTTAGATTTATAATAAAAGCAAAGCTTTCTGTGGGACAAACAGAGCATTGGACTGCACAGAACAGCACTGCAAGAGTGCAAGTTAAGAAAGAATGGATTTGGGAACCATGAATAAGAAGGATATGTATGACAAAATGGGAAAAAAAACTAGTCAAGAGACCAAAAAGACACATTTTTCCAGCACACAATGTTATAGCAATTCTCTTTACAACTGCTATTTTCAAAGGATTAAGTTTATTTCTGTAATAAATGATTGGAAGACTTACAATTCTGTTTGAAGATTGTCCTGGTTTTGGATTGGATAGAGTTAATTTTCTTTGCAGTAGCTGGTGCAGGGCTATGTTTTGGATCTGTGTTGTAAACAGTGTTAGATGACAGGGATGTTTTCATTTTTGCTGAACACTGCTGACACAGTCAAGGACTTTTCTGCTGCTCACCCCACCCCA
>NW_010259554.1:0-735 GCF_000690775.1 Eurypyga helias
TCCTGGCTGAATCCAGCACATCTATTTACGCCAGTAAAATCCAAAAGTGTCTCTCTCACTCTCCCTTTATCAGCCAACAAGCGACTCTTGTTTACTTAACCAGTGAGAGCAGCAACTTGACCCTTTCACTCGGACCGCACTACAAAAGAAGCAAAAGCTGCCACCAACAGCTAATTTACTTACACAGCCTCTTTCCTGCAGACTCTCAGAGCACCATTCTGATTTAAATCAGGCTCTACAATCCTTAAATTAGTCAGAAGTTATTTTCTCTATGTGGAAAATCTACTGTACTTCTGCCAGGTCATGGTGACACTTCCTAGACTGAAAGGAAAAAAATTCTACCACACTCATGGCTGATTATGTGTCTGCTGAAGCAACGTGAAGACTTACTACACCCGCAGCCTACACTTCAAGGCAAGGTGTAAATTCAGAATCACGCTTGAGGAAAAAAAACAAATTGAATGAATGCACACTACACGTTAACAGCTCCTGCTGGGAAGATAGGTATGGTGGCATGCGCTTATTTTGGAAAACTATTGATGTGAGGAAGCCTAATCTCAACCCTGTTGAGGCCACGGCAGCCGCGTATGACTCCTCTGGATGCCCGGGAGGAGTCTCCGAACTCATCACCTAGCGCTTCAGCAGTGGAGTACCCCAGGGGTCATTACTGGGCCCAGTTTTGTTAAACACCTTCACTAAGGATCTGGATGATGGTGCAGGATGTAGCCTCAGAAC
>NW_010259554.1:746-9898 GCF_000690775.1 Eurypyga helias
GCGCTGCCGATACACCTGATGATCATCCTGCTGTCTGGAGAGACCCTGACAGACTGAAGAAATGGGCCAACAGGAACTTCATGAGGTTCAACAAGGAGACGTGCAAGGTCCTGAACCCGGGGAGGAACAACGCCCTGCATTGCTGTGTGGTGGGGGCTCCTCAGCTGGAAAGCAGCTGGGCAGAAAATGGCCTGGGGGTCCTGGCACACACAAAGTTGAACATGAGCCAACAACGTGCCCTTGCAGCAAGGGAGGCAAATGTGTCCTGTGCTGCACGGGACAAAATATTGTCAGCAGGTCGAGGGAAGTGACCTTTTCTCTCTCCTCAGCACTGGTGAGGCCACACCTGGAGTCCTGTATCTGGTTCTGAGCTCAAGTACAAGACAGAGGTGGACATACTAGAAAGAGTTCAACAAAGGGCCACAAAAATGATGAGGGAATGGGATCGCCTCTCTTATGAGGAAAGGCTGTCAGAGCGGCGACTGTTCAGCCTGCAGAAGAGAAGGTTCAGGGAGGAATCTTACTAAAATATACAAAGACCTCTATAAGGAGGGTGGTAAGGGCTGTGGAGCCAGGCTCTTTCCAGTGGTGCCCAGTGACAGAACCAGAGGCAACGGGCACAGACTGAAATGAAAGAGTCTCTGTCTGAACATCAGGAAACACTTTTTGTTGCGAGGGTTGACTGAGCACTGGTGCAGGTTGCCCAGGGAGGTTGTGGAATCTCCATCCATGGAGAATACCCAAAAGCAATCTGGACATGGTTCTGGACAACTTGTTGCAGGTAGTCCTGCTTCAGCAGAGGGGTTGGACCAGATGACCTCCAGAGGTGCCTTCCAACCTCAACCAGCCTGTGATACGGTATCTATTATATGTAATATATTACCAAAATGATGTGACTTCAGTTTTTTCAATTAGAGTATTTTTTCTTTATAAACCTTTTGCACACCACCAGGGAACACCTGGCAATTGTGGGAGAGGGGAATAATATCCATTCCTACTGCACTCAGTTGCAAACACCAAGACATGTTAAGTTCAGAGCGGGCCAGTCCACATTTAGCTTTCTATTGCCTCTGGTGCTTCAGAATACAGCTGACGGTAAAGTCAGTACACAGGGATACATCTATGCAGTAGCTCACTGCCAGTGCTACTACTTCCCAGTGATGACATTTTTTAGCAGGAAGCATTTACTTAGAGTGTAACCCACAGGCAGAACCAATGCAACTGAACTCAGTGCTGAAGAAGAAACAACAAAACTCTGCCTCCCCTTCTTGTGTATGTTTTCAAAGCTCCTACACATACAGACATACATAGGTTTTACCTTGCTGATGTGCTCTGGTGCTTGATCTGGCTGATGGCTGAACTCACCACCTATCTGGAGGTCACTGACGCAGGAAATAGAGTCTCTCAGCTCAGTGAGCTTCTGGCTGCCCAGGACCAGGACTGTCTGATAGGGTTTGTGATCTTTATGCTACAAAGAAAATAGCACACAAGCTTCAAAAAATCACTTGTCAGCACCAGTACTGCTCTTCAGCTGACAGCTTGCGGTCTTCAATGGCAGCATACGGCACATCACCTCTCTGCGCAAGACTCCAAACGTGATCTTGCTTCAGCCTCTCCTAAGGCTGCCATTTATTAGTTTTACTCAGAAACTCAAACGTCACAATCTCCACCGGAAAGCACAAGAAAGACAGAAAGTCTTAGCACACCTACCCCAATTCCAGAAAGAGTACTTCAGTTTTCATGTACACAGTTTCAGATTTTGAGCTTCCTGTGAAATCAGTTATTTGCTGAGTAATTATTGTAAAAATTTCCTTCTGTAAACCACTAACAGAATGAAAGCCAGATCCTGAAAAATTCTTAAGAAGTTACCACAGTTCAAGGGTTTACCACACCCCCTCAGTGGACTCACTGATTTTAACTGCTTGGGAAAGTAAGGTATTCCTGCAGTAGGAAAGAGACATCAAAATGCCACCTGGAGAATTTAGTACCAACCTTCTGAAATATGGCAGGATAGAAGATATTCACAGTTAAAAGTAGTTCTCCCTCTTCAACTAGATCTGTTGGATTGTCTGGCCTCTTTCCACTTGCATGTGACTCCTGGAAAAATAAAGGTAAATATATATTGTACTGGTAATCACTTATGTATCACAGCCCCTGGATGAGAGTCTGAGAAACTCTGTTCTCACTGTAACAGTTTTGACTGTGTACCCTTCTGAATTGCTAACAGCCTACCTTCTCCAAGACGGAAAGGTGAGAAACTGCTGTAATTACTGATTTCAAACATCTTCTTTCAGTCCTGAGGCTCTGGAGAAGCTGAGGTGCTTTCAGCTACAATGAGATAGCTGTCTGTGCATTGGCTACTGAGAAGCCTTGCATAAAAGAATTAAAGCCTGCTGCCACTCTGCCCTGACGGAACCCAGCTGCTACCAACTTCCATCACTTCATGTTCTGAAATGCTCTTTGAACACTTTCATAAGTAAAGGGAGACTGCAACCCTCAAACTTGAGAAAGGCTGGCCCAGAAACCAGCCATAGGACAAAGTGTATGAAAATAAGAATTAGTGCAATGCTTCCTCTTATTAGGGAGCTTGACGTAGCTGCAGGTCTCAATTTCTCCAAAATCCAGACACAAAGTCCAGCATTGCCCTTGCCATACTACTTTTCCTTAGAAGAGCGACAGCATTCCCACATTTCCATCCTACTTAGGCTGCAAGCTGAACGCAGCTGTTGCATCTCAGCTGCTGCATGGTGCTTACATAATGTCCCTGGGCCTCTGGGCAGTTGAAACAAGATCACTCTTGACAGGCCAGGAAACCTCAAGGGGAAAAGATGCTTAATAGTCACAAGTGAAGCTCCTTCCTCACTGCCCCTCCATCCCTGATTTTTAAAGTAGTTCTCAGCTTGCTTGTCCAAGCCACAGACCACAGCACTGTGAAATGTAAGAGCTTTATGTTTAGAACTTTAATGGTTGTGAAAAAACCTTTAATTAAAAAAAAAGGTACTAAGCATGCTTAAAGGAATTCCAAGATGGCTTTTGAGGGGCTGATACTACACTCCTGGTTCCTGACAGCTCAGAATGGCTGAGAAACTTGGGTTACAAAGCTCAGAATCAGGAACTTCCTACCACCATGCTCCTACTGTCTTCCCCTTTCAGCCCTACAGGAACTGGTTCACAATCATTTACGCATGAAAAGCTTAGATCCCAACACAGGCAAAAACATGATGCATTTTGTCTAGCTCTACAGTAAGTTCACATGATTTTTAGTATACTTGATCCCCTGCACAATGCTTTAGTAGCAACCAAATGAAAGCAGTTATAGTGCGATGGTGAGCTGGAGTTCCTCTTTCTACCTTCAGTATGAAGAGACTAAGAGCAGAGTTCCTGTCCTGTCTTTCAATAAAATGTCCTTAATCTTAACCATTACCTGCAAACATTTACAGCGTACAGGGATTCACAGCGATGGGGAAAAAAACAAAGCGCCAAAGTTGGACTTTGGCTGTGCTGAACTGTCTTGAGATCCTACGAAATGTCAGGGCACTTACCATCTCATAAGCAAGAGTTTCTTGTCTGCAAGACCGATCCACAATAATTGTTTCTTTTCTCCGCTCTAATACCTTCTTTCTGATTCTGAGGGGCAGAAACACAGGACAAGATTTTATTCAAAAACTTCCATCAGAATCTCCAGGCATATTTTTAAACAACACAAGCTACTACAGAGCAGCTCTCAAAGAGCAGATTCCTGGCTGTCTTAGTACTACACCCTAACTTACAATCCTCTTGTCCCCTGGCTCCCACCATCTGGTAGCACACAGGCCAGCTTGTCAATTTCAGCTTCTGTTTTTCCTTCCCCTTATGCACAAATTAGAGGTTGGTTGTGGGCAGTTTTACACTTAGGAGAAAAAAAACAACCATCCCTCCCACTTCAGACAAATTATAAAAAAAAAAAAACCCACAATCATTCTCGACACCAGGACAAACACTTCTTTAGAAAACTTCAGTATCATTTGTAGAAGAGAGAATCATACATAGAACATCTACTAAAATACATGTATTTAACACCTGCATGAACACTAAATCGTTTTTAACTTCCAGAACAAGACTGTTTACCCTCCAGACCTTCCTGAAGGTTTTCAGTAACAATCAGACTTGACACTGATCACATTCCCTTACATTAGTACCATGCAAACTGAAATTCAAACACAGTAAAGGCCTGAACTGGCCAAGAATGAGTACAAAGTTCACTAACTGATAGAAACTTCACACAGGTTGCTCAGCCTCTGAAATGCACCAGTAGTATCAATGAATTCTGTAAGGAGTGGGCTCAGATAAAGAGGTATCTGGCTACAACTTCAGTACTTACACTTTGGCAGTTCCAATGTGACTGTGGGTGACCAGAGGTAAAGAGCTACAGATCTGTATTTCACAAGGCTTTGGAGAAACCTCCACCACGATTATGAGAAGTCCCCTGCACACTCCCATTTTAGATGCCAGTTCAGAAGTACCCAAGTTCAGAAATCCCAAGTTCTTCCACTAAGAAAAATGACATATCCTGTATATCTAATAAAAAATTCCCAAGTAACATTCAAGCAAAAGACTCATACCAATCCTCCTATTATAAGCTGGTGTTTCTGCCCTTAAGAGTATTTCCAGACACTGTTTCAGAAAGTACACCACTGCCTTGGAAAGGAACAAGCAGCCAGAATTGGTTTTGTGCTTGTTTTCCACCCAACCCTGTACCAGGGTACTGACCACCACATACCGTAGGGTTAGCAGACTGCTATCTTCAGGAATAGCATCTGGGTCCTCTTCTTTATCGGAAGACATTAACATATCAATGCTAGGACAATAAAGAAAATAACTATTACACATTTTTTTCATACTTTTTTCCATACTTTTCATTTTCAGAATGAAAATCAGTTAAGCTATTCTTAAAAGGAACAAAGGCAGCAAAATGTGAATAAACAAGATAGAGCCTGTATAGCCTAAATCAGGGTAAAAGGGCAGTATGGTTGTTAAGATAAAAAAACAGGAGACAAAGAGTCCTGGAGTTTACTCCTGGCTTTCATGGCAATTGGGTAAATTCTCTTTATTTTGCATTCTGCCTAATGGAGCATAGCTGCCTACAGAGGTTTAACAAGCCTCATTCAACATGTGTGTCCAAGACTTCTTATAAACTAAAAATGCCGCTTTTTCAAATCGCATCCACCTACTCCGATTTTCTGATGAAATATGGCAGACAGATTCAACCAAAAGGAATCATCAACCTAAACCTGTAGGGTAAAGCTAATATCCCTCTTGGGGTACCTAGGCAAGCTATCACATCTACACAAGCTGTCACTGCTGTAATAAGACATCAATTTATGCCACATTCCTTCCAGTGGGAACAAGACAACACTTTCGCCAAAAGTGACAGGATCTTGTACCCTTCTTTCCATACTCAGACCCTTTTCACCCTTGCTATTCTTGTGTTTGCACAGAATTCAAAGTATGGCTAACCAAAATTTTTTACTGTAATGCAAATCACTGCAGGACTGGGGAAAAAAAAGTGGAACTGCTTTTGGCTACAGCAATTATTTAAACTGATCATACAAATGTTAAGTTTTCGTAACATAAATCAGGATGGAATTTGTCATAAACACACCACAAAAAAATGAACCTGTCAGATACCATAGCTGCTCCCCTGCTGAAGTTTCAGAACATAAGGTTCCCCCACTCTGCAAACAGACCAAACAGTCCATCTGAAGGCTTCAGATTAGACATAATAATAGTATAAATCACCTTTTTAGAAACACAGAAAACAATGCTGACTCAAAAAGAGTAATAATTTTGTTTCAACCACAAAATAATTTTATCCAACTTACAAATAATCTGAGAAAATATTATTTAAAACAGAGAAGTATCATTTTCTTTGAAAGCGACAATCTCATCTGTCTTTCTGATTGCAGACTATATAAAGGCAGAGTTTATACCACTGTCTAAATCCATGTGCAGTTTGAATCCCAGCAAACTCTTGTGCAAACCCATCTCTTTATGAGACAAACAAACCATTGGTGAAGTCCAGGAAAAGATTTTGGAGTGTACCATTTATTCTCGTTATAATTTATGATTTGATTATATTCTTTTTCATTATAATCTTATAATGTTCCCCATAATCTTATAATGCTCCCCATAATCTTATAATGCTCCCCATGCCAACAATACTAAGCTAGGTAATACTATCACTGCAGTAATTAATAAGCCTTTAGAGTGGAACTGCACAGGAATATGCAGTAATTGAGAAATAGAAGTCTGGGATCAACTCGTATCAGCTGACAATAAGCAAAAGTCAGAGATAAAATTTTGGTTGTGGGTCGATGGCCTAGTTCTGACAACCCAATAAAGTCACCGTGTACTGAAGATAATTTGAATTAACTATTGTAATATTGAATTACTGGTTTCTTATCATCCAGCAGTACACCAAGAGTTCTTAACCTTCCTGTATTACAGATTTCATCCCAAACAGAAAATCATTCTTCTTATGTTACTGAGAAAAGGGGATTCCTTCAGAAACACCATTTAATAAAGAAACTATGCAGCAATTAGTTACAACCTCTTGGAAACATACTCGACCTTATCCTCAGATTCCCACTTGAGGAAGTGGAGGGTCCTGTACCAAGCGCAGAACCATTGCTGAGGAACAGTAATTTAACTAACAAAGGAGGATAACAGCACTTTGTAAAACACAAAGCAAGCATTAACCTTTTTAGATGGGGCTGTTCTCTGTTCAGCACAGATTAGTGTTATGAATAGCCCACCTAACCAAGTGATGTGTAGCCCCTGCCTCATAGGTAGAGCAACTCACAACTGAGCCTTCTGCGGGATCAACATCTCACCAGCTGGACGAGACTATGTATTCAAGTCTTCCTGCACATACATCAGTGACCCCATTCAACAAAAAAGCCCCCAGTCACTTGAATACCTGCCATTTTGCAGAAATGACTGTATTTTGTTCTTTGATCACAACATTTTCAGGATCTAAAAAGTCTATTACAAGTAATTTCTTGTGACTCGTTGTGAAGTTTCACCTGCATCAAAGGTGAGTTTCCCATCTTCCTTCTACGCATACATACACACCATGTCAGCACTCACCAACAATACTTGTGCTTTCCTGCACTCCCACGGCTCTAGGCCAGGGATCTCTGGCTGTGGTACCCACACCACTAATTGCCTGCTGCAGGGAAAACTACTAACATTCTCCAGAAAGCAGCCCCAAGCAGACACTTTGTAAAATAGTTGGCAGGTAAGCTGCTTCCTCTTTTTCCTTCTAAGGACAGAACGGCAGCTAGTACAAAGAGAAACTGCCACTGAACCCCTGACACGTTCTGTGGGCCCTTACAGGCCCAGATACTGTCGTTTCTCACTCCTGGAAAGTCAGACACCCTCCATTTTTAATGTAATCTTACACGTGGAGCACCTTTTTCAGTGTTTTGAATCAGGCTAATAATTCATGATGTATGTCATTGTACCACATGCACTGAAGCCTTGGGAGGCTTTGCTGTACAGCCTTCTACAGAAGCCACATCGGAGCTCCTCCGGGGTAGCTCCACGGCCGCCAGTGAAACCCCATCACTAATACCAGGTGCACAGCCCTGAGGAAACCAGGCTTCACAAATGGAAAGTACAAGCAAACCCCTCCAGAAATTAAAGCCGAGTAGTCAGTGTCCCATACCTCACAGACAGGTGAGCAGACAATACAAAGTTTGCACCGGGCACACCTCACTCCTGACAGCCACAGGCATGGGAATCCACTGTGCCCCCACACAGAACATTCCCTGCACACAAGACATGTATATTCAGTGCACTCAGTTATGGCACAGGGAAAAACACTGGCCACGCTGTTTAATGGACACTGAGGTGAACCGTAGGAGGGTGACGAGGAATGATATTTGAAGGTCTCGCTTTGAAAAAAGCATGCAAAGTGTTTATCCCCTAGAAAGCTGTTTTAAGGCAGCTCGACATTAAAAGGCCAAAGGCAAGTCTGAGGAAACTTGGGCATGGAAACGGAGTATCAGGGAAGCCTTTAATCACCGTGACTTTACTTTTTCTCAGAATATTCTGGCAGCACAACGAGCTTTCTCAGTTTCACAAATTAGAAGATGCTTTAGTATTTTGCCTGATATTTCCGTAGTAAGCCGATACAGTGTTTATATTACCCTTTATATTGCATACATTTTAAGGGCAGTACTTTCATCACCTTTGAGACACTAATACTACAAGACGATAAATACTAATACGTTAAGACGCTAATGCGAGCTTAATGCAGCTTTATAACACGTCCCTAGAGATATTTACAACTACCCCTTCTAATAAAACAAGAAGGTGAATTAGGGCTGAAGTGGAATCAGGTACCTGTAAGCCTCACCTCCCCTGACCTACCTAAAATCCACGCTGATGAGGGTCTTAGCCCGTCCTACACGTACACATCAAATCACTCAGAAGGCAAAACACAGTAACATAACTTGGTGTCTCCAACATTCAAGCCTTTCAATCGTTCAAACGCCAATAACGAATCCCAAGGAAAAACCTTTTTTGCTCACAAACCGCTAAGGTGTTTGAACAAAACTTACAACTTCACCCTCCTGGCCCCTTCGTTATTTAAGGGAGCTACTAATGCAATCAGTAAGGACACTGTTTCACACCTGTTTAGAATCTGATGAAAGCCCAAGCCAACTCTGTATCTACTGCCTGCATAAAACTTGAGCAGAACGCAAAGAATTCTTACTGAGTCAAATTCAAGTGGGTGAAGATGGAAATTCTCTTCCTGCATTCTGTTTGCAGGAATGTATTACAGGAATAAAATAGAAGGGCGGGGGAAGGGGGGAAATACCCCACCAACCAACCACAGCACACTGAGATGCACAGTTAGACAGCATTTAAACATTATACCATTTCTTCTCAGCAGAAGACCCTAAATTATCAAGACTACTTAAACATACACTGAAGACACTGAAGGAAAAAACAACAAGAAAAGCTCACTATATAGTGCAATTCTAGCTATGTTTACCAAACGATGCCTTCTGCATAATTTCTGAGACTATACTCAATTTATTCAGTGCACGAAAGTGAACAACCCCCATACTGCATTTGAAGTAGGTCATAAATACTTCTGTGCC
>NW_010259554.1:10007-10533 GCF_000690775.1 Eurypyga helias
CAGGAATCACTGCTCGAAGTCAGGCTCTTTCCATGGATGAGAGACAATTCTCACTATTCACATGACCTAACAGTCTTACAGTTTCAGTATGTTAGATCCCACTGCTCCAGCCCCTAGATGGTCCTCTTCTTCCAACACTAGTTTGCAATTCACTGGTCCACAAACACCAGTGAAGTTACAAATGCACAAGAACATGTCTTTCCCCCAGCCCTAGTGCCACCTGGGCTGCTTGTGCAACAGCACCATCCCCTGCAGAAAGAAGTGCTTCCACAGAGCTCTGACTTCACCACCAGCCCCGACACAAAGAGTCTGTAAAAGCCAAAGGCCCAGACAGGCTGAACAGTCAACGTATGCTGCCTGTTACCACCGCTCATCTAAATCACGGCAGCACGATCAGACGCCTGGTTCTTTTTTTTCGTATAAGGTGTGCCTTTCATTCTGAAACTGAGGCCTCCTAAAACCAGGCACACAGAATCACAGAATGGTTTGGGTTGGAAGGGACCTTAAAGATCATCTAGTTCCAACC
>NW_010259554.1:10563-10863 GCF_000690775.1 Eurypyga helias
CACTAGACCAGGTTGCTCAAAGCCTCATCCAGCCTGGCCTTGAACACTTCCAGGGATGGGGCATCCACAGCTTCTCTGGGCAACCTGTTCCAGGCTCAGATACCTTAAATTTTACCTAAGGAGTAAGATGTTGCAAAGTATTTAGTGAAGCTACTTGAACTGTTTGTTCATGAGTTCAAAGCCACAACACCAAGTTCCACAGCAGAGGATCACTCTCTACAAAGAGGGTGTGATCCTTCCACACTGCTTGTTTACCAGGGACATAAAAACGCACGTGGCACAGACCCGGGCAAGACTGTC
>NW_010259555.1:0-3317 GCF_000690775.1 Eurypyga helias
AAAAAAAGTGCTTCTCCCCCACAGTTTGAAAATGAAACTCTCTCCCTTTCCTCTACCCTTCAGTATGAATTGAGATATAACTCCCTTAAACATTTACATGGTTTTGATGCAAGGAAGTATCAGTCTTGTAGACTGAGTCCACATAATTACACATCATGTATTTGTCATGGTGGTAGAAAAGAAAATAGCTCTTTTGTAATGTAGTCTTTGAAGATGCACAGCAACTTCAAAGAAATGCCATGTGCACAAATACCTCTCTTTTCTTCCTTTCTCTGATGACTGGAGATACAGCACTTACATTGTTCCCTCTGTCTGATGGCCTTTCAAAACTTAAATAATAGATATTTCCACAAAATTGACATTTGGAGCAAAGTGAAACAAGTGATTTCTCCTCCACCATTAAGTGGGACAGGGTTCCTTAAGATGTCAGTAAACATAATACATCCTTTGAAGCATCCTATTCTTGTTTTGTTAAAATGAAGGGCATTTATTTAAATAAATAGTAGTGTGGGAGATACTTGTGATATGTGTCATAGTGCATTGCAATAGCAAACATTAAGGATTGAATGTCAGGAGGAAAGGGTGAAGCCATGGCAGTAAGGAAGGGTATTTCTAACAGTGATTACTCTCCCTGTCCATTTGCCTGAATACTTTGTGACTCCAGAGGAACCTTGATTTAGCAGAGGTACTGATTTGCCTGGGACGACATTTCAGCCCCTTTATCCTGTGGCCAAGAATGAAGGACAGCAGCTTTAACAACTTCTAGTGAACCCCTCTTTGTCCCCATGGCGTTACCAGTTGGGAATCTAGGCATCAGCCAGCTTCTGGGGCAGCTGATACACGCAGGCCAGTATGGGCACCTATAGCCTGTTGGTGCTGGGGAGGCAGACTGGCAGCCCGCTCCTCTCCACCTTTGGCTTTAGGGATCTGTGTGTATACGTGTGAACAAAAAATAGAAGTGCAGCGCTGTGGAGACGACAGTGCTCAACTGGAAATAATGGGTTTGGTTTATTTTTTAAAGGCCTGATTGAATAGTAGAACTCTTTAGGGAGAAATCAATGACTGTGCTATAAAATGCATGTTCTTTGGCAAAAATGTCAGCTTCTCTTTCACCGAAGGGGCTGTGTCTGAAGCACTCTGTTAAACACTGCACAGGGAGGATGCAATCCTCTTAGAAAGCAGGCGTCCTGCTGGTCTCCACTTTCAGCCATGTACCCAGGAGCTTTTAGTTTGTAGTGAAAAGCTTACCAGCAGCGGCTTCTGTGCAGAAGGACCAGGCATAATGGGATTTACTATCAAGTAGGAAGTAGGTAAGGCCTTTAGAAGAATCTAAGAGGCTAAAATATCACAAGAATTATGTGTATTTCTCTATTTCCTCATATAAATCCCTTTGGCCTATTTTTGGAACTTGAGAGACTTACTGGAATGAGGATGAGGGTGCGTGTACAGGCAGGTGGTGGGATGGGATAGGAAGAGGATGTTCTGTACCGGGGTGTGAGGTAAGAGAGACAGTGCAGGGCTGTTTCTGGATCTCTGTAAGAAAGGTCCGAGAACAAATAGCTTAAATAAAATAGCTGTTTTAATAAGATAAATTGAAGAATATAAATAGCAAGTAAATCGTACATCTATTCATACTCTGCGTACCCTGCGTTTTTGTGGTTTCAGATGGACGCTGCATGGGTTTTCCCACAGTGCTGCACAGATCTCTGTGGAGAGGTTTTTCTCTTTTTGGTCATTCAAGCTCTTATATATTTTCTTGCAAGAATTCAACTCTAGTAACCTCCTTTACTATCAAACAGAACAGAGGTTCACATGAGAACTTGTTGCTGCACTTTTAGGTGAACGTGAGGACAGGCAGGCAGCGTAGCCGCTGGTATGGAGTGGGAGCTGCCTGCAGCCTCCTCCATCACTACAAGCTGGCTGGGTTTGTCCTGCAGCCAAGGTGTTTATGCAGCACACCCTGGAGCCACACTGATAAATAGCCTGGTGTCACCAGCAGGATTTTGGGGTTTTTGATTATGGATCGGTTTACAGAACCCCAGGCCTGCTGGCAACAGATGGGGTGCACCTGTCTCAAAGGGGCAAAAGGATCTTTGCACAGGAGTTGGCAGGGCTCACTGAAAGAGGTTTAAACTCAATTTGAAGGGATAAAGGGATAAAACCAGGTTTGCTAGAGATAAGCCTGGGGGTGGCACGCCAGTGTTCGAGGGATGGTGTGCTAGCGAGGTCCTTCAGTCTGCCATCTCAGTGAAGGCAGGGAATGGAGATCCATACAGCAGCAAAGTTGCAAGGGCTGTTGGTGTGTTAGAAACCACAGAAGTGCCTGAGGATGGTCATGTAGGAATTAGGGTTTCTCCCCAAAAAAAGATGGTGTGGGATCGGTTGCCCAGCTGAAATGCATCTTCATCAATGTATGCAGCATGGGCAACAAACGGGGAGCTGGAAGCCATTGTGCAGCAGGATGACATAGTTGCCATCACAGAAACGTGGTGGGATGACTTGCACAACTGGAGTGCTGCAATGGATGGCTATAAACTCTTTGGAAGGGATAGACAAGGGAAGAGAGGTGGTGGGGTAGCCCTGTATGTTAGTGAGTGTTTTGACTGTCTAGAGCTTGATGATGGTGGTGGTAGGGTCGACTGTTTATGGGTAAGAATCAGAGGGAAGGCCAACAAGGTGGATATCATAGTGTGAGTCTGTTGTTGACCACCCAACCAGGGTGCAGAGGCAGATGAAATATTCTGTAAGTAGATGGGAGGACTCTGACCATTGATAGCCTTTGTTCTCCTGGGGAACTTCGACTCACCAGGTGTCCACTGGGAATAAAATACAACAGAGAGGAAACAGTCTAGAAGGTTCCTGGAGTTCGTGGAAGATAAATTCCTGACACAGCTTATGAGGGAGACAAATAAGGAAGGGGCCTGCTGGACCTGTTGTTTGTGATCAGAGAAGGACTGGTGGGGGGTATGACGGTTGGAGGCCGTCTTTGGGCATAGTGATCACAAAATGGTAAGAGTTTTTGATTCTCAAAGATGCAAGGAAAGGGGGTCAGCAGAACTGCTACCTTGGACTTCCGGAGGGCAGACTTTGGCCTGTTTAGGAGCCTGATGCACAGAGTCCCGTGTGAGGCAGTCCTGAAGGGCAAAGGATTCCAGGAAGGCCAGACATTCTTCAAGAAGGAATCTTAAAGGTGCAGGAGCAGGCTGTCCCCAAGTGCCAAAAGACGAGCCAGCGGGGAAGAAGACCAGCCTGCCTGGACTGAGAGCTTTGGCTGGAACTCAGGGAGGAAATGAGAGTTTATGACATTTGGCAGAAGG
>NW_010259555.1:4120-8933 GCF_000690775.1 Eurypyga helias
GGAGAATGGTCTGCTAAACCAGCTGGCTGCATGGCCTGGGCCCAAAGAGTGGTGGTGAATGGAGTTAAATGCAGCTCGCGTCCGGTCACCAGTGGTGTTCCCCAGGGTGCAGTACTGGGGACAGTTCTGTTTAATGTCTTTATCAGTGATCTGGATGAGGGGATCGAGTGCACCCTCACTAAGTTTGCAGGTGACAAAAAGTTGGGCAGGAGTGTTGATCTGCCTGAGGGTAGGAAGGCTCTGCAGAGGGATCTGGACAGGCTGGATCGACGGACCAAGGCCAATGCCAACTGTATGAGGTTCAACAAGGTCAAGTGCTGGGTCCTGCAATTGGGTCGCCAGAATCCCATGCAATGCTACAGGCTTGGGGACGAGATGCTGGAATGGCTGGAATGCTGCCCATTGGAAAAGGACCTGGAGGTCAAAGGCCAGCTGAATATGAGCAGATGGCCAAGAAGGCCAATGGCATCCTGGCCTGCATCAGGAACAGTGTGGCCAGCAGGACTGGGGCAGTGGTTATCCCCCTATACTGGGCACTGGTGAGGCCACACGTTGAAGCCTGTGTTGAGTACTGAGCCCCTCAGTACAAGAAAGACACTGAAGTGCTGGAGCATGTCCAGAGAAGGGCAACTGGGCTCGGAAGGGTCTGGAGCACAAGCCCTGTGAGGAGCAGCTGAGGAAGCTGGGGGTGTTTAGCCTGGAGAAGAGGAGGCTCAGGGGAGACCTTATCGCCCTCTACAGCTACCTGAAAGGAGGTTGTCGGGAGGTGGGTGCTGGTCTCTTCTCCCAAGTGACAAGTGATAGGACAAGAGGAAATGCCTCAAGTTGTGCTAGGGGAGCGGTTGGATATTAGGAAAAATTTCTTCACCCAAAGAGTTGTCAGGCATTGGAACAGGCTGCCCAGGCAAGTGGTTGAGTCACCATCCCTGAAGGTATTTAGGAGATGTGTGGATGTGGTGCTTCAGGAAATGGCTTAGTGGTATTCTTGGCAGTGTTAGGCTAACGGCTGGATTCCATCTTAAAGGTCTTTTCCACCCTAAACGATTCTATGGTCCTGTAAACCATCATACCCTTTGCAGAGGGGAGGGCTGACTTACCACATAGGTAGAGGGTTGTTATTTAGAGTCGGCACGCTTCCCCATCACTACTAAAAAAATAGTAGAGACTTTAAAAATGGTGCATTTCCTTTCCTTCAAGGATCTTATCCCCTACTGAGCAGTTTCCCTTTCCAAGGCTGCTGCATCATGTCCTGCTGGCTCTTCAGGCAACCCCCTGCCCCTGCAAGCTCCCCGCATCCAGCTTCAGTGCCACTTTGAGCGGAGGGACCACTTCAGGGCAGCCGGAGGCTGTCTGCTGCTCTCCCCGCAGTGGTTTTCGTACAAAATCTTCCGCCTGCGGCCCAGTTATCCTAATTGTTTCTCTGTTCAGTGAATTGGCAGCTGGCAGTTAGCTTGCCTTCTCCTTTTTCTCCCTGTCTCTGCTATCTAAAGGATTTACATAAATATCCGAAAGCACTTTGCTGTTGAATATGCGTATGTGCTGCATCAGGGACGCTGATTTGTGGAAATTAAAAGGCTATTTTAATTCCTAGGACTTGACAGTCCAGGATTAGACCATTAGCAGTCAGACCACTTCCTGTGCTTTCACTGATGTCCTGCTGTTTCCTCCTTTGGCTGTTTGTAAATCTGAATACGAAAGCTTACAAGTCCTGGTAGGTTTTTGCAATGTGACAGTAAACATGCTTTTTTGCTGTCTTTGGTCTGTGGAAGTGTGTGTCCCTTCCCTTCATTATTCTCTAAAGAACAAAAACCTCAGAACTTAGAACAGGGGCTTCTCACTGACTTTCTTACCGCTTTCTTTTGGAGTGCCTGAATGCATGCGGTGACTGGTGCTTTTTAATGCTTCTTTAAAGAATAAGCTGTTGCAAAGATAATTGAGTACAACCCTGCAGCTAGACTGTCTGATTTATGATCAGACATGGTAGTCAGAAAATCCAGAAACACAAGAATCTACTTGAAATTTAGACAGTCCAAGACTGAAGCTCCTTGCAGTGGAACAGCAGAAGAAAGGAGAGTAGATCAAGTTGGGCGAGGGAATATTGAGGGTCCTGGAGTTTAAGAAGCTATAATAAACCCTTCAGTGTGCTTTTTGTGGAGTAATTTTTCTTTTAAAAAGTACCGATTTAGCACACTAAAAACATTGCTGTAATTTTTTTAATCTGTAAACTACATTCATCTTGCTTCTGAATTAATGAAAACCAAGTTTCATAGAACTTGCCTGTTTTAGTAGCTTACCTGAAAATGTTTTAGTCAACAATTAAAAGTCAGGCCATCTAAATAGATTAAGGATCACTGAGGTACCCACCAAATTGTTTAATCTTTGAAAAGTCACTCTTTGATCAAAACTAAAACATATGCAAAGGGCTGTCTCTGTATCTCATAGTATGTGCTTTCAGTCTGTCTTTGGTAGATACAGTAACACAATTCTTTCTTTTGAGTAGGCACATCTAAAGAACTGGAATTGAAGACATTTTGAAAACGGGAGAAATCAGCTTCTGGCTATTAAAATTCATGTATATATGTAATTTGGTTAAGTCCATAGAACTGTAACGCGTTTTTTTTTCCTGATCATTGCTCCTAGTACCATTATGTACTTGCAGAGCAAGTTCAACAGAAAGTAAACGTCATGGTGGCAGACTTTGATTTTTGAAATATTTATTTGGTTGATTTTTCCACGTTTTGCTGAACGAACTCATGATTTTGCATCACTTGCCATTCACTTGCTTTCTGATGATTTATGTTGTGCACTTCACTGTGCTCCTGCAAGGCCGTGCACCATACCTTCAACAGAAGTGATAGAAGGGCAAGGTTAGGCTAGTTTGTGATTGCACTGTCATTAACAGCAGGTCTCTGCGCTCGTCTTGCTGACTGGGGGGAATGAGCAGGAATCGCGCTTCTGCTAAATTAGTAGTGTTCTGTGCAAGATCTGTGTCTCTACTTTCCAGTTGCCCAAGTGACGTTTCTGAGGTGCCGTCTTTGTTGTAGGGTGGGAGTGTTTGAAGGCGGCTCTCATGAGAGGCTGACGTTGGTTTTGAAGCCTGTTGCTACTCTGAAAAAGGCTTTGAAAAAGTGTTTTTCGTTTACTTGTATAACTTTTGAATAGCAGCCCTGCAAAAGCATCAGGCCAGTCTTACATCTGCCCTTTCAAGATGCCATTTTGCCAGCAGCGGCGATGTGGATCAAAGCAGTAACGTGTCCTGTAAGTACAGTTTCAGCTGATTGCAGAATTGCAGGACTGGAAGGCTCCCTCTCAGAGTGATGTGAGGGGCAACAGAGCCTGAACACATCCAGCTGCTTCTGTTGCTGGCTGTTTTCTCCCATGGGGGGAGCAGAGAGGCACTGATGCCTGACCCCTTCAGTGTCCCAGTGGTGGGAGGATGGGGGGGTGTGGCGTGGCAGAGCATGGGCTGCTCTGTGGGATGGTGCCAGTGGGAGAGCTGCACGGCGAGAGGGGCAATGATAACCTGGGTGACTTCTTTTGGATTGCAAGTTAGTAAGATGCTAGGGATGATCTTTCTGGAGCAGAGGGCAAGAACCATGTTTGCTCAGCCTTTTGGCGGAAGAGGTTGCTGGAGCTGTTTGGTCACTGGCAATCTGACACCTTTTTTTCCTGCTAACAGTTCCGGAGTTAGACATTTCATAGCAAAGCAAGTGAGAAGGTCTGCCTTACATGGTGTTCATAAGTAACCCCTACAAAGTCCTAGCAGGTTTTGTGCAGAGGGCCTTGCTCCATCTTGGGGCTGTCACAAGGTTCAAGAGATGTTTGTCCTTATCCTCTAGCTTTTTTAGTTTTGCATCAACAGGGAGACCTGGTCCTTTTCTCCCTGTCTCCCAGATAGCCAATATGAAAAGTTAGAAGTCTGCAGAGCAGCTACTTCTGATTTGCTGCTGGATATGGGTCACAGAAATGTGGTCACCATGTCTTCTGCAACTCTTGCCACTTTCAAAGGGTTGTAACAGGTACAGGTTTTTTTTTTTCCTGATGGGGAGAGTGAAAAGGTAGTGATAAAGGGGTGTAGATGTGCATGAGCTGGCAGTAGTCAGGTATGTGGAGTTTATGTATGTGTGTGTGGAGTGAAGCACCTGAAATAAATATGTTTTCATCTGACAGTGAGCTAGGTGAAGATCTCAGCCTTTCTTTTTGTACGTTGCATCTGCAGGTCTGTGATGCTCCCTTGACTTTCATTATTAAATTTGCAGTGTTTAAGGTGTTAAACTACTATGGATCCTAAGGGGTTACTTTTTATAGTGGAATTCTGGAAAATTTACTCTACAATAACATGACTATGAATCATTACCCAAATAACCAGGCATGAGAAAATTAACAGACTAGCAGTGGTGGATACAGATGTATTTGCAAGACATCTTCTGTTCCAAGATTCTTGTTTCATGGTTTGACTGCAGCGTGCTACTTATGCCTTTGGGGATGGTAATCTCTGTAGTGTGATGATAAATAAGGCTCGTTGGCCAAAGAGAGGTCCCCTCGACAATGTTACTTCATCTCAGTCTTGTTAGTGCTGTCAAATAGCTTAGCTTACATGAAGCTAAATGTGTTGGAAAGACTAATTTTGTCAGGTATACTTATATCAAGGCTAGTTAACATCTCGGAATGGATAGTTTACAAGCAGTTGCATGATTAGCCCAATTGTTTTGTTTCATAATTATGTTTATTCATGGATGAAGCTGTAATTTCAGTCTGGAACTAGAAAGTTAATCTCTGACAGCCATCAGAGTGGTTGTCAACGGCTCAATGT